>NW_027311738.1:300000-394966 GCF_918797505.1 Bemisia tabaci | reverse complement strand
TGGAGTCATTAAAGACAGAAGATATATGTTATGTTAAAGTTGCTATAATTCGATTTACTCTTTATCAGGAGTGAGAGATTTTATGGAAATAACAGCAGTAACATTCATCCATGTTTGCATGATTTCAGGTGTCGTCAACCGATTTCTTTCATCTCCCCTGTGGTACCCTTACAGTCGAGTTACCTACTGCGCCTATCTTGTCCACCCTATTGTAATGAGGTCAATGGTCATGACTCGTGATAGCCCTGTGCATCTCAGTGTTATAACTATTGTAAGTATGAAAGGCTCCTTAATTGCACCTACATACATTTATACACCGCTTTTATAGCGTAGTCTCGCGCTCTGCGACACCTAATCGCCATTGCCCCCTATCCTCCGAGAGATCATCAGGCAATTGGCACCTCCTGATCTCCTCCTCCACTCCCTGTCGCCAACCTTTCACAGAACGTCCACGCCTTTGCCTTCCAGGAGGAACCCAATCGAAAACCTACTTGGGCAACCGATCGTCTGCACTTAATTGCACCTAATTTTCTAAATCTATGCTCTTTTTACAAAAATGAGAGCTCTCTGGTTTTTTAATTTTAAATGTGTCATTATTTCGCCACCATACCTGGCCGATCTCATGTACTGTCCGTCTAAGGAAACATCCATAAAACAGACATTTTTTTGTTAATTTTACTTTGCTGGGAGCTGATTTTGATCTGGCATTAATTTTCGCCCCCTTTTTGATAACTCCTCACCAAATAATTGAGATAAATTTTTTTTAAAGAAGTTAAATCATCAATCACGTTGAAACTTCAGCCATTTTCCTTTTTTTGTCGAAACATTTTTCTTTCATGTTCTGCTCTGCTGAAATTTTTGTCCCTTTCATCACTCTTTTAGTTAATTTTATATTTGAATTCTTTTTTCAGACTGTGTTCTTCTTTGGTCAGCTAGTGGTATCTTACATTTTCTCATTCCTGCTCTCTTTGGCGTTTGAAGCCCCCGTGGTATCTTTGCTGCGGCTGATTTCTCCCAAGAAAGAAAAAAGACAGTCATGATACGGTGTCAAATTTAATGTCCTATAATGACACACGGTGAACGTGATATGGTATACGCAAGCATTAAAAAGTTGAGGTAACTCAATCAACTTGAACCTTGCAAGAAATGTAAGGTACAAAAAGGCTGTGAGTTTATGTATTATGTAGACGTCAAAAACATGGTCTGTAAAAGAGTTAAAATCTTAGATATTGTACCTGTGAAACTATTTCCTTAGGTTTCCAAAAATATCTGTTTGAATAGACAGAAGCAAAGTGAAGAAAGTGCAAATATCTGTTCTAATGGAAAGTTTGAGTTGATGACCTTAGTGTTGCTGTGATTTTAGGAGGCAAATATTATTAGTTCATTTTGAGACCTATATTTTTGTCTCTGATTAAGTATTAGTTTTAAGGTAGTTTGTATTGCATTATTTATTGATTTTATCCTGCTTATTTTATCACTAAAATTTCAAAAGTTTTTTACTTCACTGTTCAAAGATCTTCATGCTTTAAATGTTATTCTTTGAAGAAATTTTATCCAATCTGACCTATAGAAAAAAAGGAACAAAGCAAGGAACATAGATTTTGATGGCCACAGTTGAATAATGCCTCCATTGTAATTTTTCATTATCTCTGTCTATGCTTTATGCTTTTAAAAAGGTAATTAAAATGTTTTCTTGAAATATTCTGTGAGGATTTGTGTTTAAGTGACAACAATTGACAGAAAATTGCAAGTAAAATTGTTGATTAGGCCTCTTTTAAAAAGTGTAACATGAGAAGAGATTTTTCTACTTCAGCAGTCCATTTTTTCTATTGATTGTTTCCTAAAACTTTATCAAGTTTTTCCAATAATATAGAAGGTAGATTTGTTCAATTGAGAATGTAAGTGTCTTCCATACTTTTTTTAAATCCTCCGTTCTCTTATTTTCAGATAATTTCAATTTAATTTATTTCTACTAACTTAGATTCTGTCAAGAAAATACCTGAAAAATTTCCCTCTGTCAACTGGCTTTCGAGTAACTTTTTTTAAGTACCTACATCTCTCTTTCAAGCTATAAGTGTATGTGTTGAGTATTAAAAACTACTTTATCCTGTCAAAAACTCACACTATGCCAAGAATTATCTTTATAAATGCCTGAAAATGTACCCAGTTTTAAGTATTTCAGTTTTGAGAATACTTTTTTATGGGTTGAAGGTAATATTTTTCCATAAACGGCGACACAACTTATTTTCAAACTCGCACACAATTCATGGATGTCCAGAATAGTTTTCATCCTTTTTTTATGAGAAAAACAACTCCATTAATGCGCATTTAAGATATCAAGAGAGAAGACAACATTTGCTTGTCAGCAATCAGTAAAAAAAAACATACTAAACATGGAGTGAAATCCAGCTCACATTGTATTGTACACAGCATTGCACACACATTGCACTCATTAGATGTCACTGCTTTTCCAATGTTCTTTTAAAAGTTTGTATTCATAATCATGAATTATGATTAATTATTCAGTATGGCCAAAAACTTACCAATTGGCATTTTGACATAGCAATTTTACTGACATTTAAAAGAATCTCAACCTTAACAAAGATTTACTTCACAGTGTTGGTTTTCTTTATTGATTCCTCCTGTATTTCCACCAGATCACAATCCAAGCGTTGATAATCAAGCCCATTGATATTGTGACTTGGCTTGATATGTTGTAAGTAGTTGGATTTTCAATTATTGTTCACTTGAAATAATTTCCAAAAGCTTTTCGGTATTTGAACTATTTTATTGGCAATTGCTGGCAATCCAGATGAATTTATTTGTCACCACTCCTTGTTATTCAACACCTCTGGTTTGATGCATTTGCCTCCCTTTGTGATAAAGTTTGGTTCCTAATTATTATCAAGTAACTTCTTGCAGAATAATAATTTGTAGATACTTGTAAATAGTTTAAGTTGTCCATTGAAAGATGTAAAAATGATAAATATCCTTTGCTTTGAACATTTGCGAAATAAAAGACGTTCTCGTCATTTAATTGCAAAAGTCAAATTGATTTTAATTCTTAATTCTTTCCCTTAGTTACGCTTTAATTTTCAAAGCAACCCTGGAAAACTCCAAACATTATGAAATACCATAATAATTGCAACAAAAAGGAAAATTATTGTTATTTAAGGTGCATTTTTGGTGGCATCTTACGCACGTAACATCTTTTTCTAGGGAGGGGTCCTCCCCAGTCCTCCCCACCCTAGAGCGCCTACTTTTAGGGGCCAAGCAAATTTCAGCCCAGGGCGCTGAAAGGGTGAATCCGGCCCGGCTTTTGCACCCAACGATCAGGGTGTCTAGCATCAGGATTTTCCCGATTCCATCAGGATCTGAGGTCAATCAGGATTTAATCTCGATTTCATCAGGACTTGAGGAAAAATCGGTCGTAAAATCAGGATTTGATCAAAGTCGGCCGTCCGATTGGACTGCTTTTGTGTGCGCTTATGCAGAAATTTTAATTTTTCTCCAAAAAAAATAAAAATTTTATCAGGATTTAGGAAAAATTATGAAATCAGGATTTAGCAGTCTAAAATCAGGAAAAATCAGGATTTCCCAAAATGAAAAAAAAAAAACTAGTCACCATGATGACCCTCAGTATAATTTTGTGCATCTCGCGCCAATTTCAGGGCACCGATCGAAAACGCCTCGGTGAATCCCATTTTTAGCTCGTGGTAACTTAGCAATTCAGTTCACATGGACAGAGACAGAGGAAAGCGCCGTCAGATATTACTCCGATTGACGCGACACAATTGATCCGATGCGAATATGCGAGATTGAAAGTAGCGCCTTGATGCAACTATTCGTGTTCAGCGGATGTCCGTGTTGCCTATACTCGAAATTGAAGGCATTTTGGTTTTCGTTGCCCTGGTAGCGAGTCTCAGTGATGCGAGATTTTGTCATTCTACTCCGTCGGAGGAAGAAACGACTTTCGGCTCCTTGTGGTCGGTTTTACGACACCCCCTTCCCCACGTCCTCCGATGAAATTAATAGAGAATTAGTTGTATTTTGCTTTTTATTTCCAGCGTGTGAACATTCCAATGGACCAGTAAACGAGGTATGGAGATAAGCGTTCTTATATATGTTTTAAAACCAAAATTTTACGCAGAACATGATCCGCAGAACGAAAACTACTTAAACTAGCGTCTAACTAAGTTATTCAATGTTTCTCAACTCCTACATTCATACATCTATCTCGTGAAAAGATAGTAGTCTACTACAAGCAAACGGCGCACTAAAAGTCTCCGTGGTCGTCTCCACGGTTTGGAAATATGACGTCTATTTCAGCGCCTCGGCTAAGCTGCTGCACGTTGTTAACAATTTGAGGAAAAACAAAGGGGAGAAAAAACTTTCCTCCGTTAAGAAGCCCTCCAAAACTGTTGCAGTGCGCGACTTAATTTAATTAGACCATTGCTTACGTATTGCATGAGCGGGAAATTAAAATTTCCCCTTAGTAAGATTAATTGAAAATGTTAAAATCTTAGCAAGAAGTTTATTTTAGTAACTTTCATTGCGCGAATCATGTTCTACGTAAAATTTTGGTCAGAAATCACGTTGACACGTTTTAATGACGTGTTGATAAACATTAGTAAGTAGAAAGATAGAAAAATAAATTTAACTAGGGGCCTGTGGCCGCTACGCTACGCTACACGTAAAATATCGTAGGACGAACATGTTAAAGTTATTTCATAGATCCAATTTTCAAAAGATCCATTACATCGATTCAAAAGCCGACGAGTGCACGCGAAAGATTGCGTACTTATCTTTGATTGCAACGGTATGCACCTTTTTATATGTCCTATTTTTAAACACCGTTTTTAAAAAGTTACACACACAGTTTTTCTGAGGAGTTCCCAAGCTTTTTTTTTTTAAGCTACACACAGCTTTTTAGAAGTTTGAAAATTTCCAGAATGATTTAAAATAAAATCACAAAAAATTTCGACGCGATATTTTCGTTCGTCCTGTTTTCTTTTTATCAAACCAAAATTAATTTTATGGGATTTAAGTTTCAAAATCGCTGCATCGTTTAAGCATCGTCCGAGTTTCTGAATCGTTGCAATTAAGATCCTTATTTACCCTTTAATTGGAGTAAAAATCGGGCAAGGACCGTCTTAAGAAATTACGCGTGGACCTAGATTTACGGCGACTTTAGCGTCGCGTAAGCCAGGGAAGGGAGTGCGGTCGTGTGTCGAGTCATCTTCGCCGTGTGATGCTCCTGCAATCCAGCTAGGGCAATGTGCCTGTTCCTGTAGTCGAATAGACATCGCAAATAACTCTCGCATTGCGTTTGGTGCAATGCGAGAAGTATTCAGGCAGTCTTGTAGGCGCTAACATGCGCTTGACGCCGACCGCACTGTTTGGCGCAATGCATGAAGTATTACTGCAGTCTTGCAGGCGCTGGCATTAGTTCGACGACGACCGCATCGTGTTTGCCGCGATAATTCGAACTCTCGTTAGGATAATCGTTTATGATTAATCTCGTTACGATATGAACAACCACAGGCAATCGGGCTCAGCCCTACGGCCTGTAGAGCTGGATCCTATAAAGCTGTAGGGCTCAGCACTACTGCCGGTAGCTATTTGGCGTCATTTTACCTGGAGCGTTAGGGCTCAACACTAAGATGCTTTTTCGGTATGCCTTCTCTCTTGACCCATCCTAAGGATAGGTGAGATACCTATTCGTGACAACATGTTATAATCCCGAAGCAGCAGTTTCGGGTGAGGTCGGGGCTTTAAAAAAACGAGAATGATCATAAGGTGCCGGTGCGGGATGCGGAAACAGGTCAATGGACGCATGGTGCAAATAATTAACGTCCAGCTAATCAGAGACAAGGAGTACCTAAATCGCAAAGATTTGTATTAAAAGATGTAATATTTATCCGCCATCGCAGGTTTTCAACCTTATTAACCAGTCGTCCTCCTACACTCCGTTTGAAGACACGGAGGCTTTGCGTATGACGCAACTATTCGTAGGTTACGGAATAGACTTGCGTAGCCAAGTAAATGAAGGCGTCTTAACGGCCGCATATCGCTCTGCCTTTAATTTAGAAGTTATAGAGGGACCGGCCTTTTCCGGTCGTTATAGCCGATAGTTGTTACGAGGGGCGTTCAATAAGTAAGTATCCCCCCCTCTCTAAAATCCATAAGAATGGACCAATTTTAAAAAACTTGGGCTCAAAATCTTCCTTAGGATATTTTGAGTTCAACAAAACAAACCGCAACAAAATCGGACCATGTGCGGCCGAACGCGAGCCGTTTGAACGCGCCGAGGTGCTCGACGCTCCCGCCGAATCCGCGAGGATTTGAAGTCCGCTACAGGAGAAGAGCTTCTCTGCCAAAGCCTCAGTCGTTCATCACTGACGAAAAATCAAAGAAATTTTTGTAGAATAAGGGGCTTACCTCACTTCTCCACATAACCAGCTCGATCCAAGCAAGTCTGATACTGAGACTAAGGCTAAGAGAACAGCTTTTGGATGCCTCGTGCGTGGAAGTCTTTCAGCTGACCGCGGATGAAAGAGTGGACGGCTTGTTTGACCTCTTCCACGGATTCAAAATTAACTCCTCCGAGTTCAGATTTCAGGAACGGGAATAAATGGTGGTCTGGTTTGCCATTTATTATCGTATCTGAAATCTGAACTCGGAGGAGTTAATTTTGAATCCGTGGAAGAGGTCAAACAAGCCGTCCACTCTTTCATCCGCGGTCAGCTGAAAGACTTCCACGCACGAGGCATCCAAAAGCTGTTCTCTTAGCCTTAGTCTCAGTATCAGACTTGCTTGGATCGAGCTGGTTATGTGGAGAAGTGAGGTAAGCCCCTTATTCTACAAAAATTTCTTTGATTTTTCGTCAGTGATGAACGACTGAGGCTTTGGCAGAGAAGCTCTTCTCCTGTAGCGGACTTCAAATCCTCGCGGATTCGGCGGGAGCGTCGAGCACCTCGGCGCGTTCAAACGGCTCGCGTTCGGCCGCACATGGTCCGATTTTGTTGCGGTTTGTTTTGTTGAACTCAAAATATCCTAAGGAAGATTTTGAGCCCAAGTTTTTTAAAATTGGTCCATTCTTATGGATTTTAGAGAGGGGGGGATACTTACTTATTGAACGCCCCTCGTATAATAGATGGTTGGATTTCAACGCACTCGCCTCAAATTGAATAGAGAAGAGGAAAGCTGTGCTGACGCTAGGGTATAAAGACGAGGTTTCCTTACTTGCAGGAGACAAAGCGCCACTATTTTTAACACTGCATTTTTATTTTCTTTATAAATTTTTATTTTATTTTATTTCTGTGTAAACTGGTGTTTGTCACACGCGGTATGCACTGTGTAGAAATTGTGCATACCGTAGGCAGTAGGTTTGGTGCCGATGAATTACGAATATTCAACGATAAAGCGCGCACCTTTGTGTAAGCGCCCCGCGTAAAGTACGCATACAGTCTTGTAAGTGCTGATATGCGTTTCACGTCAACTGCACTGTGGCGCAATGCGTGAAGTATTCCTACAGTCTTGTAGGCGCTAATATGCCCCTCAAGCCGACCGAGCCGACCGTGTTGTATTTGGCGCAATGCGTGAAGTATTTCCACAGTCTTGTAGGCGCTAACATGTGTTTCAGACCGACCGCTCTGTGTTTGGCGCTATTATTCAAACGGGCGGAGTTGAGTAGTTCTCATCTTGCTCGGTTGTTTGTGCCGATGCACGAAGGCTACAGCACCATTACAAGGCAAAAAATAAAAAGAACTTGTGACTATGTAGAGTTTTTTTTTTTTTTTTTTTTTTTTTTTTGCGCACACTGAATGGATTTTTGTCATTTAAAACGTGCTACATAAAATCAAACTAATTTTTCATTTTAAATCGTCATTTTTCTCCAATTTTGAGATCGCAATTCTGTCGTCAGTAGACTAAAGACTCACTTACCAATTTTAACGAAGAAATTCAACGTAATAAAGGCGTGGTTTTTTCTTTTTTTCGAGAGAAAATATCGCATTCGAGTGCAGTTTCGATATCAGTATAGAAAGCGATGTTTTCTCTCTAAAAAAACCACGCCTTTATTACGTTGAATTTCTTTGTTAAAATTAGTAAGTGAGTGCTTTAGTCTGTTGACGACAGAGTTTCGATCTCAAAATTGGAGAAAAATGACGAGTAGCTGAAAAAATGGAACCAATTGATGCGATATATCGCATGCCGTTCTGACACAAAATATGGCGTCCATCGAATCACCTCAATGAGATCACTACGGCTTTCATTCTCTTTACACTTCTACGTTGTTTCAATTGCATCTTTTTGTAAAAGCATCATAGCAGCTTAAAAAATCTCCCTGTCATCAAACAGGATGCTTTGCAAGAGCGTTGCAGATATGCGTAAGGGAGAACTACTGGAAAGTGGTGGTTAAGGACGATTAAATATTTCAAAGAGATTATTGGTGTATGTCCTAAATTCATGAAAGAGCCAAATTTGCAACCTTTGTCTATCCGAATCTTTACTTAGTGAACTAATCTTGGGATACTTAAGACGTCCAAAACTTGCATTACGAAGCACCGTTAGAGAAATTGCGGTCAAGTAGAAAAATCAAGGTAAATATTTGTATTATTGAAAATTCAAATGACGGCTGGGCGTGACAGCTTGATCAGTCCTTGTGTTCATTGGATAAAGTCGTTCGTGATATGCATCCCGCTGCGTTAAGGATTTTTCGAAGTCTATGTCACGCAGGGCAAGTGCATCGCTGCCAAGAGGAAATTATATCATTGTGATGTTAGAACAAATTTGCATTTTTTTTGTAAAATCGACTATACTTTGTTTTCTAAATTGAGACCCTGCAATTCCCAAAAACTTGAATTATTCCTCTTTGTGCGAGAAAAATCCGGCGAGAACTGCAAGGAATGATGTCGATTCATTTTCCTGTAAACAAATAAAATAGGAGCGGAGATTTTCAAACTCCGCAAACAAGATCGGTGGTTGCGGACTTAAACCGTGGAGTTGCTTCGAGCACAGAGGATGATAATTCCTAAATTAAAGAGTGATATTTTTCATCAGTAGACTGTGCATCAGTACAATAGAACTGTACATTTTCACATTTGACCAATTCGGTCAAATTGGTAGACATTTGGACAGATACTGTAATACTTAGCTTATCGTATATAGCATTAATGAGTCAGTTGCGCTGGTTACAAAATTGTGTTTTGATGCTTGTAATTCTTGTAAATTAGCTAAAATTAGTATTGTCTGTCGAGACGGCAACATTTTCAATCAAAAAAAAATTATTTGAGGTTCTGTTCTATTGTTTTGAACCAAACGATAAATTGAACCACTATCGAACACGATCTAAAGACTGAGTTAATGACAAAGTATTGATGTATCGATGTAAAATTAGGAAAGTTGAAAGTTTTGTTGTGGGTAAAAAGTTTAATGGGTCAGTTGCTCCGGTCCCGGAATCGTGTTTTGATGATTGATTCTCGTAAATTGGCTAAAAATAAAAAGATCTGTCTTGACAGCAACTTCCCACGTTGAATATTGACCGAGATATCGTGCCTCAAACAACTCGATGTATGACGTCATCCACCGCGGTAGTACATACCATGTTGCACTACCGCAATGGATGACGACGTCATAAAGCGAATTTTTCGATACATCATAATACTTTGCCATTAATTCAGTCTTTAGATCGTGTTTGATAGTGGTTCAATTTATCGTTTGATTCAAAACAATAGAACAGAACCTCAAATAATTTTTTTTTATTAAATAAGGAAAAGCTGAAATTGAGGAAATTCTTAGCAATTTCATTTTTCATCACCATTTTATACTCATAATAATCAAGAAACCCATCACAAGAAACCTGTACCCTCGGATTACTCACTTGACTTTTGAGGCTATATTTACATGTTGAACCAATCGATATCGATACAATCTCACCTGTTTGATGTATTGAATACGATATATTGAAGACGAAAAGAGAGCCGCTAGCCACCTACCGACGCACAGTGGATCGAGTTTATGGGAGAGATGGACAAAGTGTGGAAACTTTGAAAGCTTATAACTCCGTTCGTACAATATTTTGAGGTTTTAAAAGTGGTTCCATCGGTTTCTTTGGAAAATTTTCCTCGGTGAGCACCCCTTGAAATTTAAAATGTGACGAAATAAAAATAAAAATTTGCGAAAATTTAATGCACTGGAAAAAAAACACACTGGATCTAGAGTCCAATCTCTTGAAAACTTTAACAAGAGAAAGTACTCTTGATTCAATCTGATTTTTGCTTGAATCAAAAGGAAATCCGCTTAAATTGAGAGGCTTGGTTCTTGATTTAAGCTAGATTCTGATTGAATCAAGAGTACTTTTTCTTGTCGATGTTTTTATGAGTCTGGACTCTAGATCCAATGTGTTTCTTTTTTTTTTTCCAGTGTGTCCAACTTCTCTAATTGACTCGATCCATCGTGCGACGACGACAATGGTGCGCCTCAGTGCACGTGAGTACGTTACTGTGATGCAGTGGCAGCAAACCGTCGCTTTCCCGACAAAATAGCGTAACTCCATTCCCTAGTAGCCAAAATAGTGCCATCGAATAGGTATCGTCCAGATACCCTATTCTATAGGTATTTAATAGATATTTTATGGGGTATAAAATATACATATTTAGATCCATCTATTTTATAGGTATTTTACATGATTTTTTACAGGTGTATCTCAAAAGCACATTTTATACCTATTAATAAGTATCAAACCAATTTCATTTTTAAGTTTCATGGAAATGGAAATTTTCATCTCTGCATCCTCGTTTCGTGTTCGTGTGATGATAATAATGTGATAATACGTCCTCGTAGCGGTTGTACTTATCTACGTCATCAAGATGGCCGCTACATTTGTAACGGTCTCAGCTCCGCCTTGCGCATACACCGAACCCGGCCGTCTAGTCTAAAGACGCTATTAGTGCCACGTCACAGTCGGTATCGATTGTATCGAACTGGATCCAAACAATCAAACATAACCTCATCTTGACACCTATGGAACGCCGTTAGTGTCAAAACCCTTTTCTTGCGCGCGCGGAATTTTTTCTGGCGCGCGGAAAGAAAAAATCCGTTTTCGATGAAAATCTCTGAATTTCCGGATTCCGCGCCGGTTTTCGATATATTTGCGCCGTTTGTGTCAAAACTATTTTTTCCGGCGCGGCGCTCCAAATCTGTTCCGCGCGCGGAAGTTTCGATATATCGATTCCTGC
Organism: Bemisia tabaci; assembly: GCF_918797505.1. Taxonomy (NCBI): domain Eukaryota; kingdom Metazoa; phylum Arthropoda; class Insecta; order Hemiptera; family Aleyrodidae; genus Bemisia; species Bemisia tabaci. Next base: position 383,726 of record NW_027311738.1, on the reverse strand, counting down.
TCGCCGTTTGTGTCAAAACTATTTTTTCCGGCGCGGCGCTCCAAATCTGTTCCGCGCGCAGAATTCTCGATATATCGATTCCTGCTCGCCGACTGTTTTTTCCGGCGCTGCACCAGAAAATAATTCCGCGCGCCACTTTTTCGATATATCGATTTTTCTGCGCGCGGAGAATATTATCTCTCTTTTGAACGATTTCCATTATCGATCCTCTGCGTGCCCCTGCCGTATGTGGGTCGCGGTCGTGTAAACAAACGCAGATTGATAACACAAATGATCCAAACAACTCGAAATCTCTTAATTTTAATTAATTTAAATCCATTTTCGACTTCAACCAAGCATTTGGCAATAATATTCATCGTATTTTACAACCTGGAGCCACGGCCTATCGGCTCATTTTAAGGTGCATTCTGAAAATCAGTTTTACAAGTCCAATGTCCAAACCCAGACTTTCTTCTTTTACTTTTTTTTAACCATTCTCTTTTCACTTTCGCCTCAAATCAAATGTTTTGCAGTTTTTTTATCTTAAGTAAGTGGTCCTGAATTCATTCAAGAGTTAGAAGTTCACGATTTATTTAGTATTATAGCCTTTTGACCTCTTAAGCTTTATCGATATGATCTCATGTAGTTCGAGGTTTCTTTGGCCCAAACCAAGTGATTACTTACACATCTGATGTGAGTCTTATGGCTCTTCAAATTCGCAGTGTAGAATTAAATCAGAGACTACAGTTACTTAATCCAGTTCTGCTCTCTTGTTCAATGTTTGTCATAAGTGTTTGTTCGTGTCTGTTCTTTATAAGTGACCACTGTAGTGCGTATACACAGTTATGCTATCGGTACAGGTATTATTTCTTGTTTTCTACAGTCAGGACTTTCTCTTAAGCGCAATAATTTACCAAAGAAATTCACCTAGTTGCGTAAATAATTTGGTGTATAGATATTCTGTTAATGTCTCCTTGCGGTGATGCAAAGTTTCTGAGATCTGTCATAAGTGGATTTTGCATTTAGACGGTCACTCTTGCCTGATAAAATTACTGCTCTAGCAGCTTCAAATTTATACTTTGATCTCTGATTCATCACTAAATGACACTCGTGCGGTGTCATTTATCTTTAATCAGTTCAAAGCTATTTCGACAATGAATCATCAAAGGTCCGATCGAAGAAGGAATTTTCTGGTGAGTGCTGCGGCTGAACCGACATCACAACTCAACTTTCAAAAGCATCAACTTATAAAAATTTATGAGGAAGTGGTAATGGTAAGTGGAAATCATGGTAGTGCTCGCTTCTTTCTTAAGCAAATTGTGCGCTCAAAATTTCAAAATCTACTCACCTGCATGTATATTTGAAGAGGAATACGACATGATATGTAGCAGGCTACACTTCATCTATTAATAATACGTAAATTTGTCTTCAGAGCATTCTTAGGAAACTTCCACAATTTTTAGTTTTGTTCCTGAGAGAAAATTTTGAGATAACTCTGCTGGTATTCCCAGTGTCTTTTCAGAAATTTTGTACTTCGTAGGTATCATCAAATACTTAAGTATCAACAGATATTGTACAAGATAGAAAATTTATTTGAGGATTCCTGCTAGTATGTTGTGTTTCCTGCAGCAACAAGGCTCATCACATTTCATGGAATGAAGTAATCAAAAACTGCTTACTTACCTACAGCTTGGTCAGTTTCATGTCTTTCTAGAGTGAAGAAAATATTTTTTTTCTCTCTATTTAAGAATTCAGGGTGAATCAAACCTGTCCAACAAAAATTTTAATAAAATGCCTTTGTTCAAAAACACCTAAGAATCATTTCAATTGTAAAGATGCCGACGATTCTGGTTAAAAGTCCGAAAGTCGGCTGATTTACTGAATTTCTCAGGTACAGACGGATGGAAGGATTTTGAAAAGACATAGAATTACATCCTCCCATAAGAATAAGTCAGGAACATGGTTAAGGTTATCTGGGGATGACATTTGTAACATTTCGTTGCATGATTTTATAATCGAAGAGAAACAGAAAGTCTGAAACTTTGTAAATCTACGTACATGGTTTTCTAGTTAGGCTATGACATCGATATGCTCGTTTTGTTATCAATTAATCTCCACAAAGGTAAGCATACCTACAAACACTGTTCCACAAGAGATACGAATGTAACTTGTGATACCTAAGTGACTTTACAAATCTTACCTGTTAAACTACCAGCTACCTGATTATTGAAACTATGTCAGCCCGATATGAAAAGACATAGCCCTATCTTCTCCATGTAATATATCGGAATTTGTTGTCTTGTCGGGTTGCTCTAAGCCTTCAATAATCGGCCTGCTGATGAGTTGCAAAATATTTCCACTTCCAGACGAATGATCATGTCTTGGTTGATGCTTTCGATAGTAGAGTTGTGATGTCGGTTCAGCCGCAGCACTCACCAGAAAATTCCTTCTTCGATCGGACCTTTGATGATTCATTGTCGAAATAGCTTTGAACTGATTAAAGATAAATGACACCGCACGAGTGTCATTTAGTGATGAATCAGAGATCAAAGTATAAATTTGAAGCTGCTAGAGCAGTAATTTTATCAGGCAAGAGTGACCGTCTAAATGCAAAATCCACTTATGACAGATCTCAGAAACTTTGCATCACCGCAAGGAGACATTAACAGAATATCTATACACCAAATTATTTACGCAACTAGGTGAATTTCTTTGGTAAATTATTGCGCTTAAGAGAAAGTCCTGACTGTAGAAAACAAGAAATAATACCTGTACCGATAGCATAACTGTGTATACGCACTACAGTGGTCACTTATAAAGAACAGACACGAACAAACACTTATGACAAACATTGAACAAGAGAGCAGAACTGGATTAAGTAACTGTAGTCTCTGATTTAATTCTACACTGCGAATTTGAAGAGCCATAAGACTCACATCAGATGTGTAAGTAATCACTTGGTTTGGGCCAAAGAAACCTCGAACTACATGAGATCATATCGATAAAGCTTAAGAGGTCAAAAGGCTATAATACTAAATAAATCGTGAACTTCTAACTCTTGAATGAATTCAGGACCACTTACTTAAGATAAAAAAACTGCAAAACATTTGATTTGAGGCGAAAGTGAAAAGAGAATGGTTAAAAAAAAGTAAAAGAAGAAAGTCTGGGTTTGGACATTGGACTTGTAAAACTGATTTTCAGAATGCACCTTAAAATGAGCCGATAGGCCGTGGCTCCAGGTTGTAAAATACGATGAATATTATTGCCAAATGCTTGGTTGAAGTCGAAAATGGATTTAAATTAATTAAAATTAAGAGATTTCGAGTTGTTTGGATCATTTGTGTTATCAATCTGCGTTTGTTTACACGACCGCGACCCACATACGGCAGGGGCACGCAGAGGATCGATAATGGAAATCGTTCAAAAGAGAGATAATATTCTCCGCGCGCAGAAAAATCGATATATCGAAAAAGTGGCGCGCGGAATTATTTTCTGGTGCAGCGCCGGAAAAAACAGTCGGCGAGCAGGAATCGATATATCGAGAATTCTGCGCGCGGAACAGATTTGGAGCGCCGCGCCGGAAAAAATAGTTTTGACACAAACGGCGAGCAGGAATCGATATATCGAAACTTCCGCGCGCGGAACAGATTTGGAGCGCCGCGCCGGAAAAAATAGTTTTGACACAAACGGCGCAAATATATCGAAAACCGGCGCGGAATCCGGAAATTCAGAGATTTTCATCGAAAACTGATTTTTTCTTTCCGCGCGCCGAAAAAAAATTCCGCGCGCCAGAAAAAATTCCGCGCGCGCAAGAAAAGGGTTTTGACACTAACGGCGTTCCATAGACACCTCCCTCCCAGAATTTCACTGTCAAAAGCCAAGAAACTGGAGTGGCATGGGAGTGGCCTAAATCATGGTGGCCCTCGTGGGTATTTTCACCTTTCTGAAACTGCTTTATCCCGTCAACTTAACAATGCGGGAACGTTCCGCGATTAAAAGAGCTGTCTCTAACACAACTTTTTTCTCAAACTGGGCGAATTATCTCTGAAATTCTTTAGTTTCATATTGAATAGTAAGGTTATGTTTGATTGTTTGGATCCAGTTCGATACAATCGATACCGACTATGACGTGGCACTAATAGAGTCTAAAGCCCATCGCCGCCTTCTTGATGGTTAAAAGTTTTCAAGTTGTTTTATTTATATTTGTTTCAATACTTCATTACTATCAGCTCCGTTGCAGGAATTTGTTCATTGCTTGAATTATTCATCTGTTTGCCAGAGTAAGTAGCTAATTTTACTTTTTTCTCGTACCTTTTTCCATGCCAACCTCACGTTTCCTGCAGGTACCAGAGGATGTAATTCTGCTTGTTGTTTGCGAGTATATATCTGAGCGCCTCATGCGAGTAAAATATTCTCTTAGACGATGGCCCTAACTGTCTCTTTTGAATCTTGTTCGACAAGAATCAAGCATCAAAATAAATTTCTGAGACCAGCGCAACTGACCCATCATTTGCAGTGGGGCTTAATCGTTCATGTGGATCCCGATTCCAGGTTAGGTCCTTCCAATCGTACAAAACTTTTTCATAATCAGGTATTGAAATTATATGAAGTTATGTATGCATTTACTACCATGTGCCATTTCTTACTGCTGTTACAAAGTTGAGTGGAGAGTCTACATCAAATAAGTGTACGCACTCCTTTGGTGGGACAGAAGATAATCTTTCATCAATTTAGCATTGAAAGTGAAGAGCAGAATCGAGATGGTGGATCGGCTGATGCACTCTAAAGGTGCTAATCTTATTTGGAGCAGACCCTTATCACAAATAGAAACTTCCCAACTATTGCAGGCGAGTGCTCCAGTAAGTCTGTAGGAACATCCATGAACATCCTCATACCACCTGCATTTTCCTTGCGTCTTCAAAAGAATGAAGTACACTTAAAGTTTGGTTGCATCTACTTCATCTCTTGTAGGACATCTGAAAGTTGTCTGATTTTAAAATATCTAGAACCACTAGAGCTTCAACAAGAACGAACTGCTCTACGTATCAGTTACTCAACGTATCCTGGCAATCAGTGATTGAATCAGGTTAGGTATCCGTCAAAATTGGATGGTGGGTCCCTGAGTTTTAAATTGTATCGACTGGTGGACTGTGTTTCATCCAGTGGCTCAGACCGGTAAGTAGTGAAGTGGTCAATTTTTAAGTTTTTCTTGGCCCTCCCTCCAGAAGGAAGGGTCTGACTCTCACTTTGAATTCATTCTGTTATCAAAGGGTGGATGATTTATTGTAATGTATCTTAATGTCTGTCTCTATTGATGGTCATTAATTGTAGGTGGGTCAATTGGATGATCTGTCTCTTGCTTTGTATTTTTGCAGATCGACACTTCCAGGAACTATTGCCATATCAGATGTAAATTGCTGCTTAGTGCCATTCGCTCTGTGCCTTTGACATTCTCTGTCATGTGTGGAAGGAACGTCGGGTAGAGAATCGATGGCTACCTTAATATCATCAATGATCGGAGTAAATCATTAAATTATTTAAGCTTCATTTTTGTCGGTGTCAAGGGATGATGTCGCATCTTTTGAAAAATGCATTTTTCTTCTCTATAAATAAACTGAAAAATGGCGTTGTGTTAGTGCTTTTCTGAGAGTGCTGTTCTGCAACCTGATCGTTGAAATTGTGTGTCTGTTGGGTAGACATAGATGACATAGGTTAAAAGGCGGAGCGTGATTGGTCAGCTATATTTTATCACTGCTTTGTTGTGCCTATGTCGGGTGGAACTCACGACAAGCTACAGGCACCTCTTCAGTTTTCAACTGTATGTCCTGATAAAGCAGCGATAAGACATAGCCGACCAATCTTGCTCCGCCTTCTTACCTTTGTCATGTACGTCTACCCGACAAACACAAAATATCAACAATCAGGCTGCTGTTTTGATCAGCTATTAAATCATGGTGCTAATAATTTTTCTCTTACTTTAAAGAGTGCTTTAGATTTTTCTATAATGCACTCATAGTGTTTCAAGTGTTCCTCGGTACTTATACCAGTTCTAATTGTTCGGATTCATTGTTGCAAAGTGGATTTTCCTGACCCAATGGATTACAGATTCGAGCAAGTTGGTGAGTGTTTTTTGTTCATTTTCTAAACTTTAATTGAGCATGTTTGCATGGCCCAAATATCCCGTGCCTCCATGAGGACCTTTGCTTCTCTGGAAATTTAGGCCATGGTTGGTTGCTATACGCTACTGAACCTTGAATTTTCAACAGTACTTGGTGATAAGAATGCCATTTGACGAAATTGAGCCGAAAGGCATCAGTATGGGTTCTTCACATTTTAGTCACAGCTGATTGCCGGCTACCAAACTATGGCTAAATGATAAGAAATTCCATTCAGATTACTTTAAGCATTAATTCCTTTTATTAAATGGGACATTTATACTTTTTTTTTTTTTTTCGTTGTCTTGACTTAGTAAACTACTTAAAAGCAGTTTTTTCTACATTAATCCAAAGAACAAATAAAGACTTGTCGATCAAATTTATTCTCTTGAGTAATCATCATTTTCCTTCTCTCTTATGTCTTGATTCTGGAATCTCTTATGTCAGGATGTTGATCTGTATTATTATTTTTATATTCCTGTTTATTTTTTGGTTTTCTTCATCTCTTTACTAGGATGTATTCTAAGCCTTTGGTATTGTATTCATTTGTTCTTTGTATTCATGAGTAAAAAATAAACAATTTTTATAAGTATTACGTATGCTATCTTTTGTACAGGCCACCTGGACCGAGTTTAACAGAAAGGAACCAAGCCACATCAGCTATTGCCAAATTTAATCGGGCAATGCAATTTTTTACGAGAGAACGTTCGTGCGGATTCTTTTAAAATTTTTAAGGCATTTGCTTCAAACTATGGAGAATTTTCACTGTAATTTCCACGGAAATCCGCAGAACCGTTTTCATGTAAAAAATTAAATTGCCCAATTAAATTTGGCAATAGCTGATGTGGCTTGGTTCCTTTCTGTTTAATGCGGTCCACCTAGAAACCTACTTTTTACACATTTAGAATGGTACCCCATCATTTGGGTTATCTACCCCATTTTATACCTATTTAATATGGTATTTAATACAACCCTATTTTATACCTATTTTATATGGTATTGGATACTATAAAAAAAGGACACTTTATAGGATTTTTTAATATGGTATTTTATACCTATTTTAAGCTATTTAATACCCTATTTGATAGGTATTTGAATAGGTATTTTTTACATATCTTGAAATGTATTATAAATCATATTTTGGCTACTAGGGTTCTCGCGTGAGCCGTGGAAATCGTTGAATTACACAGACGACAGAGCTCACCTCCGAATGCAGTTAGGTCCTTACGTCAGCGAGCTAGACGACGGAGTGATGTGACTTGCGGCGCGGCGTCAGCGACGCAGCACGGCGCAAGGTGCTACGACCGTTTGGAACCTTTCATTTACTCTTTAATTTAAGGCTGCGCCAAGCCGTGTCGCGTCGCTGTTAGCTGCAGCTCGTGCATCGAATCTTAGATTCGTCTTCGAAGAAAATCGCCAGAAAGCTCACGCCCTGCGTGTCTTTGGCCTCCCTTTCGCGACCTAATGTACGCTAACGGTCAGTCTCGCGTGGTAAAAATCGTGGTCTCGCGCTTGTATTTTACAGTGAGTTTGTAAGGTGAGCGTCGACAAAGGACTCTATGCACGGACCCCCCAAATTTGCCCGTTTCAAAAGTTAACGAAATTCATATCAGTAATAGAGAGGCACTTCCGGTCTCCAAATCCGGGGTTGGTTTAGTCCCCAGCCCCCCGAGTGCGACGTTGCCATTTTTTAAAGTTGAAACATGTCAAACCCCATAACTTTTGAGCAATTAAAGATACGGAGGTGCGGTTTATTTGAGTCGATAGAACATAAAAAGAGCTATCATTTCGTATATAGTTTTTATCCATTGTTGCCAAATTTACCCCAAAATCGACAATTTTTCGATTTTTTCAAGGTGCATAAATACGGTTAACCTAAAAAAGTCGGTATTGGAACACCACGTAGGTAAATAAAAAACACGCGTAATTAAAGCCCTTAATGTGAGCTTTCCAACGGTATATCGGTTTTTCCGGGGTAAACGATTCTGTCGCGAGATACAGGCCTTCAAAGTCCGACTTGGCGTACTTTTTGGAGGTCCCGCGTCATTCGCACCTCAAAAAAATTAGTATTGTGAACGCTGGCAGAAAAACGAAACTCACATGTAATGAAAGCTATTTATGTGAGCTTTTCAACGGTATATCGGTTTTTCCGGGGAAACGATTCTATCGCGAGATACAGGCCTTCAAAGTCCGACTTGGCGTACTTTTTGAGGTCCCCCGTCATTCGCACCTCAAAAAATCAGTACTGCGCACGTCCATAGGAAAATGAAAATTACACGTAATGAAAGCCCTTTGTATGGGCTTTCCAACGGTATATTGGTTTTTCCGGGGAAACAATTTTGTCACGAGATACATGTATTTAATGTTCACTGTAGCGGGGGTTTTAGGTACCCTGCGCGGCTTGTTTCTTCGCCCATCGTGATAGTGCACGTCCCAGGTCTTATTCTAGGTGGCGGTAGCCACCCCGGCCCAATCCTAAAAACTCCCCCTAAAAAATGACGACCCCAAAAAAAAAAAAAAAAAAAAAAAAAAAAAAAAGACGGGTGGCTGCTGCCTAACTAGTTTTACACGAAACAACGCGACCGGGCTTTTCTGCACGGTTTGCGGTCCATTTAGCACTCCTGCTAATTAAGTCGTAAAGTAAAGCCCGAAAACCCTATAATATTTGGGTAGAATATGCTCAGCTCTACTCGTAATGCCCACCCTTTTTAAGTTTAGTTAAATATTAAAAAAGTTATTAAGCTTTAACGACAAATTTTGGACCCCAAAACTTGACGATCGTTTTTGACGACATGGACCCCAACAAAAGCTGACCCTGATGGAATTGTTGAGCAGATTCGGGGCAGATTCGAGGCCCGCGAAACGCCCGGCCGCGGAAGGCGGGCGTGTTCATTTATCTAAACCTACAGCTATAACCGTAGAGAAAAACCCTATAAAACTATAGATATTTTGAAACTACTAATTATAATACAGGTCCCAAATCAAGGAATTTTTGAATGAATGAGGCATAAGGGAGAAAATCGATAAAAACGTCATTTTTGAAGCGTACCTAAGGACACGGCTGTGGAAGTTATGGGAGGATAAAACCCATTGAACTAGAGCTAGTTAGAATCTTTAGACTCCATAGATGGAACTTTTGAAAAGTTTGCAGACTTATATGGACTTCGAAAGGAGAATTTATTGAAAGAAGGAGAGTGTGTCAATTCTTCACAGAAAATTTGAATTTGAAAACAACTTGTAGAACCGCGCGATGGATGGTGAGCGCCGACTCCAGAAACCAAATTTTAGGTTATATTTCTGCTATTATCAGTTATTATGGCTTTAAATATTTAAATAATAAGAATGAGATAGATTAATCGATGCGTGTTTCTATTTTATCAAAGCCGAAGATAACTGGATCCATTTCTATATAATCATTTTATGATTCTCGGACCCTAGATAAATTTAGTTGTCACAGTAAGTACTCAGATCGCAACCTGTGATTTCTTCCCATCCGCCCGGATCTAGTGATCTTTTCAAGTAATTGTTCATGAATGATCGATGATAGCTCACTATAGTGAGTCCTAGATATTATTTCTCGTTAGAGATTCAGCAACTTTCCGCTAGAAAATCATCCATCTGATGATGTGTGTCGGGGTCTCAACCTGCGGGGTTGAAGCTGCGTTTCCACTTTCTCCTAAAATTTTGCTAGCAGCCAACATTCTCTAGAGTTGATGTGCCTTTTTTCAGTGTATCATGCTACTGGTGCGTAAAGCCTCAATGTTTTCATAGACTTGCAATGCCTCATATTCGAAAACTGGTAAACGCATTCACCCATCAGCGGTGGTTATATGTCTACGCAAAGCAGCTACGCTTCACTCTATAATTGCTTCAGCTAAACTGGTATAATGAAACCAACTCAATGCCACAAAATCAAAGATACTTGACTTCAGACATTACTGTTAATTTGATTATTGGCAAGTCTCTTTGATTCTGTGTCAAAAGTTGATTGAATCGACTTATTTGCCTGTGTTTGGATAAAATTCTTCAAATCAAGGTCTTTCATATTGACCTCTGCAGAAGGTATGTATTTATACTATTATTTCATTGATTTGATAGACTTAATGTCTGTCAGCGTCTCAATTTGTGGGGATGAAGCCGCGTTTCCACTTACTAATACAATTTTGCTGGCGGCCTACCTCCTCTGGAGTAGATGTGTCTGCTACTGGTGCATAAAGCCTCAATGTTTTCCTGTTACTGCATACCATTCGAATGAGATATGATTAACTTACCTGCGTACAGCTGTAGAATTTAGGTGTCATTTCATCTTCAGCTTAACAGAATCAAAAGAAAGCCATCATATCCTATACATTACATGAAGTTCATTCTAAGTGCCCAACATTATGACAATTAAATCCTAAACCATCTCTTCTTGAGACATTATCCACCTACCCTATTTTGGTGAGAGAAGTTTAAACCAGCCACAGCATTAACTTTTAGTGTTCAAGAATTCCATCACCCACTTTTCATGTGTAGGTGATCAATTCAAGAAATCACAGTTCTGCTCATTGAAAATATTATATTTTTAGTTTTCCTGTCTTCAACCTAATGTTTAATTTGGTTCATACTACTTTAATCAAATCAAGGTCTTTCATTTTGACCTGTGCAGAAGGTATGTATCTATATGCTACTATTTCATTGGTTTGATAAAATAGAGATGCTATAACTAATGCAGGATATCCTTGGTGATAACCTCTCTATACATCGGCTAAAATTTGCAGTACCTAGAGACGTAAACTTGCCGTCACTGCTTACCACATATAGGAGATAATACAGAGCAGCTGTTCGACATAATACATCAGTGCCGCCTGACCTCTAGATTATCTGAGTCCTCGCCTGACAAATTTACCCACTATGAGAGTGCGACAGAAAATTAGCTGGTTCATTTAGAACAGAAAATGGATACAGGAATTAATTCTCTGGCACACCCTGAAAGTGAGTTAAAACTCATTAGATGTGGACTTCGGATAGCCAGAACTGGCAGATTAATGAAAGCTATCGATTGAGACTGAGGCGACTAAAAATATTAGTTGTGATAAATATTTTTGGCTGCAACAGCATATCAACAGAGCATCCTCTTTGACGGAAAGTGGGCATTGAATGCCCGAGTTGAGAAATCTCTCATAAATACCCGCTTACTTTACCTGCCACTGTATTGATGTGAGAGTTACCTTAATCGGATGGTTGCAGAATCTCCCTGGCAATTCCCAGCATAGATATGATGGTGCTCCACATAATTAACTTACCGAATCATCCGTTCGATAGAATCGTATGAGAGGGATCACATAGCATAGGATATAAAATTAAGCCTTGAATATAGGTGATATTTATACTTTAACCTTTGGTTCTCGGTCTACGGTATGAAAGGGACGGACTAATACAGAAGAACCATACATGACAAGTGGCTCCTAAATTGTCATTTATTTGAGTCCTTAGCTGAAAAGTTCATGCCTGAAGGTGTGACAGAAAATGAACTGTTTTTTTCCATCCTTGAAAGTAAAACAAAGAATCAAAATTGTACTCTCCGTTTTACCCTGATAACGCGTTTAAACTCAATCGCAGCCGACTCTGCATGACCAGAATTGGCAGATACAGACTCATAAAAATGAAATGTTATTGAAAGGAAAACCAAAAATTAAAGTGGTATTCTCTGTTGTACCCTGATAACGCACTGAAACTCAATCGCTGTTGACTCTGTATGACCAGCATTGGCAGATAAAGGCTCCTGAAAATGAAATGTTATCAAACTGTTTCATTACAGTTCAGAAGATTCATGCTATTGAGATCGAAATTTCAGTTGTGGTATCTGTAATTTTTGCTTGCGGAAGCATCAACTTTTACTGTTTATCTTTTCCAATGACGAGTGAACTGGTCACATTTCTCAAGATACAGAATGCCATAGCTTTAGAGACATCTCTCATAAAACTAAAAATATTGATAAATACTTACTTTGCTTACTGTCTTTATGAGACGGTATCACGCGTTTGCAATGTTATTACTGATGATGAAATTGGAGCTCGGAGAAATTGCGATTCGAATGGTCAAAGGACCTGGCAGGCATAACTAGGTATAAGCAGCGTAAATGATAGAGGTCCTGCACTGAGCGGCAGAATTTAGCTTGCATTCTATCATTAGTTCCAAGAATCCAAAAAAAAAATGTCGGATAATGTAAGACATAAAAGGTATCCCTTAACACAGGTGATGCCTCTAATGTAAATCCTGGTTTTGTGCCTACTGTACACAGGAGATGGAACATTACATAGAAGTCCTATATTAAGAGCAGCTCTGAAGTTGTTGATTATCATGGTTCTTGCCTGACACATTCACCCACTTTGAAGGTGTGACAGTAAATAGACTGGTTAATTTTATCATTGAAAATAAACCCATTATTAGTTAAACTGGCACTCTCCCTTTCACCCTGTTGCGCGTTTAAAGTCAATGTGTCTTTGTGGACTCTAGTTGACCAGAATGGCCAAATGGAGAATCATAATGATGAAAGCTATAAAAGGATTTCATTGCAGCAGGCCGATTATTGAAAGTTTGAAGCAGTCTGATAAGAGATCGAAATGCGATATATTGCACGGTTAAGATAGGGCTGTCTTGCCTTGTCGTACTGACATAGTTTCAATAATCAGCATGCAGTTGAGAAAATTTATGTCATCACAACTAAAGTTTATTGTATACCATCTCCTTATGAACGGAAAGATTTAACGCAAGTACCAAGATGATTTCATATGATGTCTGGATAGGAATGCACATAGTAAACAAGTAAGTAGCAACTTTTCGTTTCAGGCACATTGTGCCCAAGCATTGTGCCCTCAGTAATCAGAGAATCATAAAAGAAAACTCACTCACAACGAAAAAGGTACCTAGAGAGAGAAGGAATCATGCAAAATCAAGAATGGTCACATTTGGAAGTATTATTCCTCGGGGCAGCATAAAATTGAAAATGTTTCGTGCGTACAATGAGAAAACCATTCAAGAAGTTATGCTGTTATTAATTTCAGAAATAATATGACATAGAAAAAGAGACAGGAGCCAGGAGAAATTGAAATTGCGATGCTATTTTGCTCAAGCCCGATTCAAAATTTCCAAACGAAACAATAACATAAGTATCATAACCTCTCTATGCACTATCTAAGGCTTAGACTGCGCATTAGGAAATTTCGGCGAGACTAGAGTCCCTTCAGGCGGGACGATAGGCAACTCAGCAACACCCAACAAGTCCGAGACCGAGACAATGGAAATGCCTGTCATGCCAGTGCCGTTGCCTGATACGGGTACTTTTCGTTCGTATATCCGGATGTATCCACCAAGCGGAAGGCGCGTCTTTACTCTGATTTACCCCGCTAGCTGTCTTACCTACCGCGCGACCTAGATTGCGTTATAAGTCAATGCGCTTTACTGTAGTTTCTATCGTTCGTAGCCAATGAGAATTAGGCATTACGTCAAGTGACCCAACTTTGTCACGATTTCAATACTGACCTGCGGTTTTTTTTCTGTGACGTACAGGGTGTGCCAAAAATATGGATCCTTCCTTACTGATGTCTCGAGAACGATTACAGATTATTGACATGCGGTTTGAACGAAATTCCTTAAAAAAAGGTGGGCCGCTTTCGAGGGGGGGGGGGGGGGGGTCGTTTCTTCTCTGCCTCGCGCCCGCGGGAACAACTTTTAAATTTAAAATGGGAACTCTCTTTGCCTGATACTTCGCAGAAGTCATACCAAAAATACGTGATATCCTTCCAAAAAAACAAAAATATGATTTTTGTACAAAATTTCGGCCCAATCCAAAAAATGTCACTAATTACCAAAAACAAAAAAAAAAAAACAACAAAAAAAACCAGGCACCCAAAAAATATGATGGCAGTACCGTTTGGATTCATCATATAAAAGGAAATGATATCAAAATGGCCCAATTTTCTCTTTCATGCCCATGCAATATACCAAACACCCCAACTTTTTTCACAAAAAAAAAAAAAAAAATAAATAAATACCTATAAGGTATGATGACCTGAACACGTTTATTGGATCCATCGCTTTAAAGGAGTATGATATCAAATCGGCCCAACTTCTCTGAAATATGCCCATCTCGGATCAATAATTTTTTTGAGACCTTCCGACTCATCGCTGAGGAGACACTGATCATTACTTGACCCTTAGTATATGTCCTTGTTTAGATGTCAAAGAGTTCCTTATGAGAACTGTAATGAATTTTTTTTCTTTGAAGAGATAAAATCAAAAAATCGTCATAAAATTGAAAAAAAAATTCGAAGAAAAAAAAAGGAATGGGCCGGCCGGCACGTACAAAAAAAAAGGGGGGAAATGTAGATACATTGGTATGCCCCAACATTTTGGCATGGGTGACCGACCCGGTCTTGCCAACATCCATGAAGTTGCTAAGAAAGAAGCATTGTAAGTAGGAGGCACATAATATTCGCAATAATACGCCAAGGTTCAGTAGTTTGTAAGGCCTTCTATCAGAAACAAACAAAGAATATGGCATTGCTTGAAAGTTGTTAAGTTGTTCACTCATGTGTGAATATCTTTCAGTCTATCTTTCAATGACGATTTCAAGAAGGACTGATCCTCCTTTTGACGATGATACTTGTTCATGTATATGTGAAAGAGAGACGATAATCACCCTATATTATCTACCACTTGTATGTACGGCCGGCCGGCCCATTCCTTTTTTTTTCTTCGAATTTTTTTTTCAATTTTATGACGATTTTTTGATTTTATCTCTTCAAAGAAAAAAAATTGGCCTCCGGCCAATTTATGCGCGGCGCTTCGCGCCGCGTACCGGCGCTACGCGCCGGCATTTGGGGGGCTTCGCCCCCCCATCCGCTTAGCGGATTGGTGCGGGGACCGCACGGGACTTTCTCGCTCGAGCCGGCGCTTCGCGCCGGCATAGACACTTTTACTGGAATATTTAGAAAAATACTGCCAATTTTACAAAATCATAAAGTTTGATTGGAATTTTGATCACAGGATAATAGTTATGAAATTTTTATTCAAACCACTGAACTTTATTGTAAATGTCTTCGCGATATGTGATGAATTCATATATTCGGACTCGACTTGTTCATTTTATGAGGCATCTTCAATTAAATATGTAATTGATTAACAAAGTCTCCTGTCAAAGATGGCGATCCGTAAAAATCTTAGCTTTTCTACGATTCATTAGGATCCATTAGATTCATTGACATCATACTTCAGATACGATTTTATATTATAATCTCTCCTTAAGCACGGTCAAAAGCCATCAAATATCTACTTGAATGGGTAGAATGACTATTCGATGTTCAAATAGTCTTAAAACTAAACGGTTTTCGCTTAGCATCTCCCAAATTTTAAATTTGGCGGGCGAATCTACCTGCTGGAAGGTTCACCACACGCCCGCCAGGAGCGCCATCTCCTTACTGCGTATCCCTGTAATTCAGAGCGAAAACAATAGAGAGCGCTGAGAGCGCCATCTCCTCGCTGCTGTCAACAAACCTCGGTTTCTAACAATTTATAACCTCCTTTATTAAGTAACAAGCATTAAATCAGTCATATTTGTGCCGTATTATTATATTATATTTGTGCTTAGTACCTCGTAAAAAGGAACCGCGAAAGATGGAATCTGCCGGGATTCTAAATTCATTAACAACAAACATATTAGTTTTTAATAAAGATCTAAGTGTCAGTTCTTGGCGTTAGCTTGATGATTCATAGTACCTTTGATATATTGTGAGTACCTAATTAGTTGTCTAATTTTGCTTGGTGTATACCTACGGAGTAATTTTGGAAATAGTATATGATGCATTATATAATGCATTTGAATTCCTGGGTTTCACCTGACTCAAAGCGTTCGCTGCTGTTATCTAGAAGCGTTCCGACTCACTTATCAGAGAATTGAGCGTTTCCTATCGGTCCCTCTGCAATTATGAGATTAGTCCAAGAATCCTTTAGGAACTTAAATTAATGACTCAGATGGTGCTTTTGAGCCAACTTTCAAAGAATTAAAGGCATTTTTTCAAAATCTACAGTCCATGAGCTCTCCGTGTGACCGAAGTGCTCTCCTCGCTATATGACGCGTAACCCTTCAATTTTTAGTTTAGTCCAAAGACCTCATAGGAACTTACATTATTGAACCAGGTGGTGCTCTTATGCCAACTTTCGAAGAAATGAAAGGCATTTTTTTTCAAATTTACAGTCTTTGAAAATGAGTTGTTTGTGTGATGTCGCGGAGCAAAGTGCCCTACTTTTGGGCCTCGTAATCCCTTGAATTTTGAGTTTATTCCAAAGATCTTTTAGGAACTTAAATTAATGACCCAGGCAATGTGCTTGATGCCCACTTTTAAAGAATTAAAGGCATTTTTCAAAATTTACAGTCCCTCAAAATGAGCTTTCCGTGTGATTTTGCTGAAAATGGACCTTTAACCCAATTTGACCCTAGCCCCCCCAAATTTTAGCGTACCTCAAAATCGTTGGACGTGCATAAGGAGACCATAGATATGGTGTCCTGTGCCAATTTTGAATGAAATCGAACAGATAGATTCTGAGATATCGCTGTACACAGATTTGGGGGACGCCACACGGACGGACACACATTTTTTCAAGTATGGTTATTTTTACTCCTGGGACCTTAAAACGTCTAGAAATGATGAAATTTCAACTTTTTTTTTTTTTTTTTTTTGGAGGATGACAATACTTCCTCTCTACCCTATGGGAGCGAGAAAGTAAAAATTCATTACAGTTCTCATAAGGAACTCTTTGACATCTAAACAAGGACATATACTAAGGGTCAAGTAATGATCAGTGTCTCCTCAGCGATGAGTCGGAAGGTCTCAAAAAAATTATTGATCCGAGATGGGCATATTTCAGAGAAGTTGGGCCGATTTGATATCATACTCCTTTAAAGCGATGGATCCAATAAACGTGTTCAGGTCATCATACCTTATAGGTATTTATTTATTTTTTTTTTTTTTTTTTGTGAAAAAAGTTGGGGTGTTTGGTATATTGCATGGGCATGAAAGAGAAAATTGGGCCATTTTGATATCATTTCCTTTTATATGATGAATCCAAACGGTACTGCCATCATATTTTTTGGGTGCCTGGTTTTTTTTGTTGTTTTTTTTTTTTGTTTTTGGTAATTAGTGACATTTTTTGGATTGGGCCGAAATTTTGTACAAAAATCATATTTTTGTTTTTTTAAATAAGACATGAAACAGGGAACTAAATAGACAATTTTTCGATCTCGTTTATCGATTCCCTGCCTCGGAAAAAATCGATGTTGTCAAACACTGACGTGAATGAAAACACTCAAAACGCATAAAGGGTGCAAGAAAAAAGTCGCAATCTCAGGGATTGTGTTATAGGGGAGACATGATACATAGAAATGGATCCGTTGTCTCTGAGATTCCATTGAAGTTGTATGTTTAATATTCGTTTAAAATTTGGTAATATACAGTTGGCAGTATGTGTCAGGTTCGTCTCTACACTGAAAAAAATGTTTCCTAAATACAAGGCGAAGCCGTCTTAGACCAAGTAAACTGGATACTTAAAAAGTATCGACAAGAAACGGAGGTTTGAACTAAGACAACGGAGTTACCTTGGATCAAGAAATAGCGTTTTCTCAATCCAACGCTCCACGTCCCCTTAAAAGAAGAAAGCGTTTACTTAAAAAAAGGAAACATTCCATGCCGTGAAAATATTTCCTAAATTTAAGAAATTATCGTTGGTTTGAAGTGAGTATCCGTCGTATTGATCTAGGTAAACTGTTTACTTAGAAATAGGAAACAGTTGCGTAACTCCCACGTGCATTTACTGGCTTCAAGTTAATGGTTTGTTTAAAATTAGTAAACGGCGTGTTGGACGGGAATGCGCGTTTATTGTATTGAAACCAACTGTTGTCTTAGAATTAGTAAACGGGGACGCCCGGCATGAATGGATGTTGCCTAACTCCCAGGCGTGTTTACTTATTTCTGCACACTGCACCCATATCATATGTATTATTATTGATCAATAATAGCAAAAAATGGTTTAATTTATCGAATTTTTGATGAAAAAAATTTTCAATTGTATATCTGCAAGTATCGAAGACTCGACATGGCAAGTACCGACTTGCAAATTTTGGCCTACCTATCGGGATTTGAACTTGAGACCTACAGTTTACGAACCTAACACCCTACCTACTTAGCCATCGGGGCTTATGTCTACGTCGGCCGAATTTACACTATATAAGTCATTGACTTAGGCTCTCACCATTATTGTGATAGTGAATATGCGTGAGACCTGATGGGTTAAGATTTTTTGAACCCGAAAAGATGAATTTGGAGCAAAAAAGAAATACGCGTGTTACTGTTGTCACTTTTTTTACGTTTATTTTTGTTTCTTTCCCATCTTATATTAATTTTTAATCTCTTTAAAAAGAATTTTAAGCAATGCGCCTTTTTTAAAATTTTCTCTCTTCATTTTTTCATTCTTCAAAATAAGAATAAAGAATGAAACTCTTCGAAAATGTTTGTAACACAATAACTTTTTATTTTTGATGACTGAGATTGTTACATTTTTTAAATATTACTAGTTCTATTCAATTCGATTATAATATCCAAGACTATTCTGGACCATTTATTAGACTTTTCTATTTCAATTAGAATATTAATAGTTCTATTCAATCGTTCTAATTAATTCACATCGGGCGGAAAAGGAAGAAGGTGAGCACTATAAAAGAAACATTAATAGTTCTAATTCCTTACTTTAAAAAATAATATTTGAAAAATAAGCTTTGAGATTTTCTGGATTAAGGCATCTTTTTCCGTGGACAGTCACAATTTATTCATAAAAAAGTTCAATCTTCGATTACTCTTATATTTTACTCAGTTTACATAATCACACGCGTGACGTTCTAATATTTTATTGTATAGCTGCACTTCATTTTCGTTACACTCTCTAAAGTTGATAGGAAGGTGGTAAAGAAGTGCTGGATCCACCCTATTTTGCAGGGAAACAAGGTAAAAAGGGTCAAATGCTTCAATTACGGTAACAAATGTTGAGCTCTTATGAGTATCCGTACAAGACTGTGGAGGGAGGGGGGCGGAAAGATCGGTCCCGACAGGCCCTTCGACCCAAAATTTCCCCGGACACAAATGAATCAAAGTTTTAAATATCAACAATTTTGCACTCGCAAATTCCTTTCAAAAATACAGAAAAAACTGTATTTTGTTTTCGATCCACTCCATCGTTGCGTTCATAAATCAAAGGGACCCGGAAAATCGATATTGAACAGTGTAAACACTACGTAGCAGCAGAGTTATTCGATTATCTTCATCTGTCAACTTGGTGGGTGACATGCTGAAAAGTATGATTCTCTCCACATTTTTTAATTTCTTCCTCGGCCCTTAGCATAAGCATGCATTTTATTTGACCCTTTTTAATTCTATCTGCGAGGGATCTTTCATTCATCAGGACAGGAAAAGTAAGGAAGAAAATAAGTAAAAAAAATTGCGATTTTTTAGTGTGAGGAAATACATTGTCCGATGAAACTGAACTGAGGCAATGCAAAACAAGCAGTGAACTCCAACACAATGTGTTGATAAGGCGCGTCATTAACTCGCACATATCAACCCCTTTAGTTTTCATTTACAGAGATTTCAAAAAATGCAAGCAGCATAACAAGAGAATTCACGATCCAACAGTGCAAGGTCAACGACGCACCTTGACGAGACCATGTATTGTGAATCTAGAAAGCTATTCGAAAAAATTTAAGTTTTTTGATCTGCCTCAAGCAAAATCTTATCAGATTCTTGAAGAAAAGTGCTACGGAAAAATTTAAGCGAAGAAAGGAAAAATTCTGTCGAACTCCTAGAATATAAAGTCGATTTAAAGGTATTTTGGGGCTAAAATACCCAAATCACCGGTATTATAAATCCCGTTATATTATTGAAAAGAGATTTACTCGATATAAATGCAATTGTATTAAATATGTCTTGATTTTTTTATTTTAAACGTCTTTTCATGCAAAGAAGCTTAACCATGTCCATGCTTTATTCATTCATGAATTGAAAGTAAGCAATCCACATCCCGAAAATCTACCGATTTGCCGTAAAAAATCGCAGAAACTTTATATACCAGGTCGATGTACCCACTCTAAAAAAAAATAAAAATAAAAAAATAAAAAAAAAAAAAAATAAAAAAAAATAAAATATAATTCTGTA
Organism: Bemisia tabaci; assembly: GCF_918797505.1. Classification (NCBI taxonomy): domain Eukaryota; kingdom Metazoa; phylum Arthropoda; class Insecta; order Hemiptera; family Aleyrodidae; genus Bemisia; species Bemisia tabaci. The sequence continues at coordinate 363,352 of NW_027311738.1, read as the reverse complement.
AAATTAGTAAATAAATACCAAGACAATTATTCAGGATGTCAAAGACTGACTGAAAACTTTTTATTAACCTCATATGATAAAAATATTATTATCAGCTGACACTGACATTGTTGTCAGATGAACAGCACTATCAGAGCACGGGTACCAACTTTTGAAAAGTATAACAGAGGTGTGGAGATCTGTCAAAGCAACGTTTTGAACAAAACGGAGGAGTTAAATTCTCATTCCGAGAGTGCCGACCTGCTCAGCCATCCTCGAATCAGTTCGCTTGATTCTGCTTATATATGCATATTTTAAATCAGCGCGTCGTACTCTTAGGCTTTTTTTAAGAAAACCAAGTAACGTAGACTCTTGGTATTCACTGCACATAAACTAGAGAGCCCCAGAATGAGAAACAACTTTAAATCATAATTATTGACGGATAAATAAACTTTTTACACGCTTTGGAAAATCTCAGAAGTTCGCGGTAGTCACTTTTCGGTAAGGAACTAAGGGACTCGGTTATTGTATCGAGCAGGGTTCGAAACGATCGCAAAGGCGGTATACTACGTATACGCGCCAAAACTCCCGGCTTCAATCTACTTAAGTATTTAAGTCCTCTTTATGAGGCCCCCTTCATTTAAAAATAAAAATTAAAACTTCAAATGCACAGTGCCGATCTATTTAAAACAACGCAAATATTTCCTCTTCCTCTCCTTCTTTACTTCTTTATTTATTTAATTTTTTGTCGACGCCGAGCATATGAGTGATTTCTCAAAGGACACATTAAATGAATTTCTCCCTAAAGAACAATTATTTTGTAGACAAATATAATGGGCATCTTGATTTTTTAACTTCCGTCTCCTTTTATTCCGTCATAAATGGTGTTGGTTTAAGCAGATGCTAACGGCATCTGGTAGCAATTGCATGTATCATTCTCATAGGAGGCGTCACCATCCGGTTTACTAATTTTAAGGAAACTGGTTTCTTCTTCGAAGCAAAATGTTATATTGAAAGTAGGCAACCGCACATGTCCCATGCCGCATCCGTTCCCCGCGGAAGGGACTCACTCCGTTTACTACTTTTAAGGTAACTGGTTTCTTCTTCTGACGTACCTTGTTTTCTTTCATCAAACAAGCTGTTGGGTTATTAAAAGGCAACAGCGTCCGGCTTATTGCATCCTCCCCCGCTGAGGGCGTTCGCCCCGTTTACTAATTCTAAGGAAACCGTTTTCTTCTTTCGACACAACGTGTTTTCTTCTACCAAGCAAGCTGTTGGGTTAAAAGAAGGCAACAGCGTCTGGCTTATTGCATCCTCCCCCGCTGAGGGCGTTCGCCCCGTTTACTAATTTTGAGGAAACCGGTTTCTTCTTTAAACGCAACGTGTTTCACTGTACCAAGCAAACTGTTGAATTGTAAAAAATCAACGGGCGTATTGCTAATTGCATCCGGTCGCCTCGAAAGGAGTTAGCCCCGTTTACTAATTTTGAGGAAACCGGTTTCTTCTTTCGACACAACGTATTTTCTTCTACCAAGCATGCTGTTGACTTAAAAAGAGGCAACGGCCGGACTCAGAAGGCGTTCACCCCGTTTACTAATTTTAAAGAAACTGGTTTCTTCATTCAAGCAAAAGTTGGCTTATTTTAAAACAACGTTTATTTTACTTAAGAAAACACGATTCGCTTGTTTCAAGCGAATCATGTTGTCTTACATTAAGAAAACCGTTAGTTTCTTCCAAGTCAAACCCGTTTTGAAATAAGTAAAAAATCCAAGTAGACGCGTTTACTTAAATTCAGGAAATCTTTTTTTTCCGTGTATATCTGCATCTCTCTCTGCATATCTACATCTTTCTCTCCCTGCTCGCCGCTGCATGAACGGCAGCCTACTTTGATAAGAACTCCCCTGTTTCATGTAATATTCAATAGGACCTGAACCGCTACAACGAACATTCAAGGCATTCATCTCGCGACAAAAATGTTTCCCCGGAAAAACCAACATACCGTTGGAAAGCCCATACAAAGGGCTTTCATTACAGGTAATTTTCATTTTCCTGGCCATTTTCCATTGGCCCTTTGTATGGGCTTACCAACGGTATGTTGGTTTTTCCGGGGAAACATTTTTGTCGCGAGATGAATGCCTTGAATGTTCGTTGTAGCGGTTCAGGTCCTATTGAATATTACATGAAACAGGGGAGTTCTTATCAAAGTAGGCTGCCGTTCATGCAGCGGCGAGCAGGGAGAGAAAGATGTAGATATGCAGAGAGAGATGCAGATATAGAGACGAACCTGACACATACTGCCAACTGTATATTACCAAATTTTAAACGAATATTAAACATACAACTTCAATGGAATCTCAGAGACAACGGATCCATTTCTATGTATCATGTCTCCCCTATAACACAATCCCTGAGATTGCGACTTTTTTCTTGCACCCTTTATGCGTTTTGAGTGTTTTCATTCACGTTCAGTGTTTGACAACATCGATTTTTCCGAGGCAGGGAATCGATAAACGAGATCGAAAAATTGTCTATTTAGTTCCCTGTTTCATGTCTTATTTAATAAGACCTGGGACGTGCACTATCACGATGGGCGAAGAAACAAGCCGCGCAGGGTACCTAAAACCCCCGCTACAGTGAACATTAAATACATGTATCTCGTGACAAAATTGTTTCCCCGGAAAAACCAATATACCGTTGGAAAGCCCATACAAAGGGCTTTCATTACGTGTAATTTTCATTTTCCTATGGACGTGCGCAGTACTGATTTTTTGAGGTGCGAATGACGGGGGACCTCAAAAAGTACGCCAAGTCGGACTTTGAAGGCCTGTATCTCGCGATAGAATCGTTTCCCCGGAAAAACCGATATACCGTTGGAAAGCTCACATTAAGGGCTTTAATTACGCGTGTTTTTTATTTACCTACGTGGTGTCCCAATACCGACTTTTTTAGGTTAACCGTATTTATGCACCTTGAAAAAATCGAAAAATTGTCGATTTTGGGGTAAATTTGGCAACAATGGATAAAAACTATATACGAAATGATAGCTCTTTTTATGTTCTATCGACTCAAATAAACCGCACCTCCGTATCTTTAATTACTCAAAAGTTATGGGGTTTGACATGTTTCAACTTTAAAAAATGGCAACGTCGCACTCGGGGGGCTGGGGACTAAACCAACCCCGGATTTGGAGACCGGAAGTGCCTCTCTATCACTGGTATGAATTTCGTTAACTTTTGAAACGGGCAAATTTGGGGGGTCCGTGCATAGAGTCCTTTGGGAGGCGATCATAGAATTTTAAAACAAATTATAATTTGAGGGGTTTTCACTGGTAAAAATTGGCGATAGGAGCTGCGTTTCAAAATACCATAGGAGTTCTTATAGCCGACTAAAGAAGGCTATTGAAAATCATATAGCTGGCTGTAAAAAGCGGAGAAAATCATATAACCGGGCTATACGAAGCTATAAAAAAGTATACAGTCGGGCTATGGCTCCTATCGCTGGGCTTTACACTTTATCGCCATTGGCTATGAAAGGCTATAAGAAATTGTGTAGAAATTCGTGTGCTTTGGAAATCATTAAGTTTGATACGGAGCTACCGGTATATTTACAAAACACACATTATATTTTCCTTTAAAGCATATTTTTTTCATCAATTAAAATAAGAATAATCCATACAGAGTGTGCAAACATTTCAAAATCATGCCTTGAAATACGCTGACTCCGCGAGATTAAATATTAGAGCCTAACACAAAGCAGAGCGGCGACGCAATGGCGCCTACAAACCTAACAGGGATACTTCAAGCATTGCGCAATGCGTGAAGTATCCCTGTTAGGTTTGTAGGCGCTAATGGGCTTTTCGCGCTGGCTACCCGCCCGCCGCGCCGCAGCGTGCCACGGCGTCTGCAGCAACTATTTTTCATCAGAGGTATTGCACAGTATCATAAATCTTACAGTCGGCTTTAGGTCTATGGTATTTTGGAACACAGATTCTACTGACAATTTTTACCAGGGTTGTCATGGCAATTTCGCTCATTCGCTTCGAGTTCGTCCAGAATATGTTTTACATTTAATCTTTTCTGTCTTCAATTTTTTTGCTCCTCACAACTCTGTGCTCCCTTTCCTCCCTGCTAAAGGTAGCAGTTCATTGGGGGAAAAAACACATTGGATCTAGAGTCCAGACTCTTAAAAACATCGACAAGAAAAAATTCTCTTGATTCAATCAGAATCCAGCTTAAATCAAGAAGCAAGCCTCTTAATTTAAGCGGATTTCGTTTTGATTCAAGTAAAAATCCGATTGAATCAAGAGTATTTTTTCTTCCCAATGTTTTCAAGAGTCTGGACTCTAGATCCAATGTGTTTTTTTCCAGTGTTACGCCACTGGGCAAGAACCCGATTCTATGATAATCCGTGCAATGGAAAGCTCCCAGTTCAAGAAAAATCTGATTTTCCTGACATTACCCTTAGTCCTCGGAAGGAGAGTTTTGATTATATGGCCTGTGTTCAAGACAAACAAGTTTCACATCAGTCATATAAAGTCAATGATCATGAAAAGTATCCCTCAAAGCTTTTAACGCTAACATTGAAACACCTGTACGGTAGAGATAATTTTTAAGATGTGCTTATTAAAGCCGCCTAATTCTTACGTGCAATTTCTCTTGCAAATCATGCAGATCTTGTGCAATTTTTCTCTTTCCGTCGTAAAAAATAACAGAAGTGTGATTGGGAGATTTGAATCTTTAACCATGGAGCGCAATTATCTCTAGACGTTAATTTTGTAAGCTCTCTGTAATACAACCCACACTCTTACGTATTCTCGCAAAAAGTTTCAAATTCGGGAGGGTAGTACCTCGTTTCTTTACTTTTTAGGTGTTATGGGTGGTTTCACGATAACTGGAATAGTTTTGTCGCCGTAACAGACGACACATGTTTCGGTCATATTTTTAGTAGAAATGATAATCACTCAAATTGTTTTGCATTAATCTACACAGGGTTACGTGTTATAACGCTTTTTAAAGATTCATCGCTCTACTTTTCAATTTTAATATATAAATGGCCAAAAATGTGCTGTCTGTTACGCTGACTTTTTACCGCGTAACAGACAGTACTCTTTCGGAATTTACTTAATATGAATTGAGAAGTAGAGCAACAAATCAGTAGAAAATGTTATAATACGTAACTCTTTGAAGATTAATGCGAAAAAATTCGAGTGATTATCATTTCTACTAAAAATATGACCGAAAAATGTGTTGTCTGTTGGGGCGACAAACTATTCCAGTTATCGTGAAACCACCCTTATACCATTCACCGATTCGTACAGACATTCTCAAGAATACTCACCTCAGATGACTTGTTCAATCATTGGCAAAAATCAAAGAGCTTTCAGCGCAGTTAAAAGAATATGATGAGTACCTAGCATGCGGCAGAAAAGAGCAGCAATTTTCAAATTCAGCCATGACGCGCGCGCAAGCGAGCGGAAAATTGTAGATGCCGCGAAACTAAACGCCACTCATTCGATGGCGCTTATTTGGTTAATTCGTATAATTAGTCTTGAAACAATTATGAGGACCTGTAGCCAGATCAAACCACGAGTTATGCCGGCAAGATCACGATGCTGTCATATTTAGAACAGTGGCGTGGCGTACTTTGCGATGTATCGATTGTTATGTCATTTAAACCTATGGAAAAGGATCGATAATTAGGGTGTTCGCAGCGAACACCTTGGTAATCGATTCTTTACCCTAGGTTTAAATGGCAGAACAGCGATATATCGCAAAGCACGCCACGCCACTGATTTAGAAGGAGTGAACCTGAAACAGATTGCGAAATGAACTTATTAAACTAGTCGGAAAAAGCCAACTCCGCTAAAATATCAGCTCCCTCTCTATCCTCTAATGAAAACAAATACAAAGATTTAAAAAAGATAAAATATTTGTCTTGCTCGTTAAAATTTGAAGCTCATGATTTTAATGTGAGGAGATACCTCAATGTATAAACAGAATTCTACGTGAATAATCATACAATACTCATACTTTACTGTGTAACCTGTCGGAGAAGATTACTTTGTCTGAAGGGAAAACAAAAAATTATTTTTATTAGTGGAGGTTTTTAATGACATTTTTCACATACATTTAAAAATGTCCGTGTTATCGGTGTTACTCTATGTTGATTTTTGTTAATTTTTTGTGTCAAATCAACACAAAGGACTTGGTTGCTCGACACAATTTTGTGTTGAATCGGTCTAAATCGATAGGTCACTATGAGACATCGGGGCATGGAGAAAGTGTTCTGCGCAACTCAAGTGTATTCTTGTTTTCCTCTGTAATACTCGTTGGTTGCGACTTACGATTAGCTAGCACATGCGAATTGGACCGATGCACCTAATTTTCAACCCAAGGATTCGTTCGATTTTTGATACCAGGAAACACACAGAATATCAGCGGACTCCCTGTGTTACTTTGTGTTTTACTTCCCATAAAAACACAAAATTTTGGTTACTTCACCTTACTGAGCAGCAGAGGAAAAAATGCAAGTTGAAATGAATCGCGATGTTGCCCTTATCGGAGTAAAATCTGTGAAACATTTTCATTCTTGCAATTCAATTTGACAAGGGTGAAATTAAGTCGTGTGGATCCGGCGGCTTAAAAAAATACCCTTTAGAATATACAGCATCAGTTATAAAAATTCAATTTGACAAGGGTGAAATTGAGTCGTGTGGATCTGGCGGCTTAAAAAAATACCCTTTAGAATATACAGCATCAGTTATAAAAATTCAATTTGACAAGGGTGAAATTGAGTCGTGTGGATCCGGCGGCATCTTCTCTTAAGTCGGCGCACGGAAATTAGACGGTTTCCACTTCCACCGAGATAATGCTAGGACTTTTCATCCGAGTCATTATGCAAGCTGATTTATTCATGAAGCATTGTTATGGATGCGCGGAGCTTCAAAATATCAATGCACGCCGCCTGATGCATACCAGGTCATAGAGTAGATTTTTTACATACCACCCTACTTGTCTCCGACTGTAAACTTAACTCTTGCATCCGGCTTTCCCGAAAAATACGCATGCGCGGAGATACTTTTGCACGTACACGGAGAAAAAAAACTTCGTGCATGGGACCCGAGGTTGAAGTCATATGGATCTCTGAAGTTTTCTGATCACGCATCCGAAAACTTGAGGTCGAGCTGCCGAAGTTCGGGTCAGACATCGAGGCACTTCGGTATGCACCGGAGTACTTTAGATGTATGACCCGAACCCTTCGGTATATATCGAAGTACTTCAAACGTCTGACCCGAGCTTCGGCAACTGGACCTCAAGTTTTTAGATAGGTGATCCGAAAACTTCAGAGATCCATATGACCTCAACTTCGGGTCCCACGCACGAAGTTTTTTTCTCCGTGTACTGTGTGAAAATCAGATTTCGATGACGAAACCATGCAGCTCGTTTGCGGTGCGCTTTAAAATTTCCGCTCCTATGTGAAGGGCTTGACGGATAAGGCGCATAGGTGCAGTTGTTGCTATTTCGAGAAGTGAAATTTGAAGTTTTAAAATTACATGGATCCTTATGGCGGAAAGAGAGTACAAACTGGGTTTTTAATGCTTATAAATTGGGATTTGGGAGCGAATTTTTCGCAGAATATGCATAAAGACTAGTTTTACTTGAAATCAATGATATTTAAATTTTTTCAAAAACTGCACTTATACGCCTTGTCCTCCAAGCCCCTCATTTTATATTTATAAAGGGACAATTTTCAACATCAGTCCTAGAAGTTTTCACAGAATTTTCTTCGCACAGAGAGGAAATATGACGGACGTTTTTAAGAATCAATGCGTAGGGTTTCAGAATCTCCACCGCTGCTTTATATTTTAGAGGAAACTACTGGGTGTTTTTTCTAATTTCTTTTAGTTTTCAGCATTTTAAAATCACAAGGAAAATTCAGTAAAAGTTTTAACGAATTTCTTGCATTTGCTTTAATTGTAGTGGATGAAACTTTAACGAAAACCTCGAGACACCGCATCCAAGAAATGTCCTTTCTTCACCTACCGCTTCAATTGACATTGAGTCAATTTCCGTTTAAAAACTTATTATGACAGGAAGTCTGTAATGAAAACCGAAATACGTGGTTTGAGAGTTTTACCATCAATTTGTGTTTGTATTTGAAGTGAATGTATTTGAAACCATTGCTTGTATTAAACAAAATATTCTGTTGAATACGCACATAGAATCTTAAGTCCCTGGCTATCACTGTCACCTAGCTTGAAATGAAAATTTTCATAGCTTTACGTAAAAAGTAAATCACAGAATTTTTTTTTGCATCTCTTTAAACATGTGTATTGAAAACAATTGAAAAAAAGTTTTGAAAATCCTATTTTCTGAAATATGAAAAAATAATTAAGAATAGTGAATTCAGGGATTCATCAGGTCAGGCTGGAGTCGGTATCACCTGCTGTACCACAAAAATGACGTTAATCGTCGGAAACTCACCATGATCTCAACTATTTGTACTATTTATTAATATAAACTTGGACAATGTCAGAAAAGCATACATGGCGTCATTTGAAGAGGGATCATGAATATCAAGATGGAGCATCGTGCAAAAGTATTTGTACCGTAAAACCATAACTGCGACATGATGGCATTTTCAAGCGTAATTATTAACACATGACTTGGAGACTTTAACGCATCGGGGAAAAGTAGAGCAACAATAAAAGTGTTCAGGAAGTATTGACGAATTTTTCGAAGTATTTTAAATACACTCACAATCCAGAAAACATATCACTAACTAATTTTTTTCACAATTTGTAACTCAACTTCCTATAAACTCATAATTTCTCTCTCTTTTTTAAATTATTAAGCATCATCTCCCTTTTTTTAAAATCAATCTTTGCCACGAACTTTGCAATGCAATAATGGAAATTAAGTGGTAAGAAAACCTGCGAAATTTTATGAATAGGGAAATTCCAGGGCTGCTTTTAGGATCGTGAAATAAAATAGGGGGTGTTGGGAAACTTGCCTTAAGTTACAAACATGTTTGAACGACTCGTGGCCAACACATGTCTCTTGATGTTATTGTAATGGAGATCCAAGCACCTTGATGTTTCTTCAATATTTTTTTTTCGCGAAATCTTCGTTTGCGACATCTGGTGCAACAAAAGTGGGCATGGAACAAAAGCATCAAATCACGTTCAGAGCATGAGATCGACCAATGGTGGCCTAAATTTTCGAATAGGGTGTGATATCTGAAGTGTTCAAGCATGATAAGACAATGATAAGCCCCGGTGAAATTTTATACGCCAGATAAAAAGTGTATAATAACTTTCGACTGTAGGCTGAATAAAATTGTTCCACCTTATAGTTTTGGGTTATGTCTTATATGGACGGTGGAACTACCAAACAAGTACCACAGTTTTCGATGTTGAGGATTTCTATCGCATTTTACGATAATCTTAAAAGGATAACTGATGATCATTCTGGGTGAAATTTTTTGTGATTTTCTTTTCTCCTGTTTTCAAATATTCTCTGAAAATTTCATTCATGTCCAGAAATTAATGAAATTCCAAGACAAATCAATTTTTTCAAACAGCTAGGCTAACATCACAGCCAATCATAACATTCACGTTACCCAGCGTGAAAAAAATATGCTCATGTACTATATGTGATTGTCAACAGGAAATTAGGCAGTAGGCAATAGTCCACACAAGTTGACAAACTTGTCCGTCGATTTTCATATATTCAAAGTTTACGTCTTTTTTTTATTAAATGTCAACGATTTGCAGGCAAAACAGAGTAAAATAGGCAAGCAAGTGCAATGGAAACTAGTACAAATCATGGAAGTTTACCTTCTCCTATTAGACTTTTTTCCCCAGTGTCACTTTTTGCAATTTTTCCTTTTTCACGGAGAACTTTTCGAAAAATTCTACGGACGGTTGTGCATTGAATCGTCTCTGAAAAGCTGTATTTTGACAGAATTTCGATCAGCAATATTTAAAAAGATCTTGTTTGAACCGTATCTATGGCGTCTAGAGCCTTGTTATAATAGCGTATCTATTTTTCTTTGGCTCCTTCACCACTGTGATCGTTCAATCACTTTTGAGACAACCTAATATTTTCGGGTATCCAATGAAAATGAAGTATCGGCAGTAAAGCCGCAAAAACGCGTAACTCATTTACAGCGTTTCAACACCTTTGCCTCAATTTTATTCTATCAAAAGAGAAAGAACCGTCACTATTGTTTGTTTTCGCCGAACGTTTTTCATGCGGAGAAAGGAAGTTTTAAAGAAATGACATCAAGTATATTTTCCCATTTAGAAAATTAAATACGACAGGCAATTGCAAACCAAAATACGCGTTTTTGCAATTTCATCGTCGATATCCAGTATCTTTGAAATGTTTTTCTGTCCGATAGAGACTTAAGTCCACCTTGGTTTTTAAGTCTTGCATGTGAAACGTGACCTAACGAGAAAAAGAGACTCTATAGAATGGAAATAGTTCACTAGTTGCGGGTCTCAAAATGAACGTATTTATGCTAAAAGGAACTATGTTGCACACAAGCCCTATGCACATAGTTCCTTTTAGCATGAATACGTTCAAACTATCATTGGTTCTTTGACCGGACAGAGTTAAAGTTTTAATTAATTGCAGGCTCAAGGGAGTCAGCGGCAGCTGTAAGCCGGCCGCCGGCGCCGAAGTACAAAAGCAAAATGCTTGTTCCTAATGGCCCAATCGGTCGCCTATTACGAAACGGACAGTAAATATTAAAAACTCAAAACATCATTTTCACGTGAGTAAGACTTCAGTGAAATTGTAGTATTCATAATTGACAACATCTATTATTTATCGGTCATATTTTAGCCGGACTCCATAAACGCGCATGCATACTTCGAGACTGAGGGCCTGCAACTGCTGCGGTGTTGCCGGTAGGAGGATTTCAGTTTTTGACCCCCTGTATGTTTAATAATCCCTGGAAAGAGAGATTTTAGGATCACATACAACTTTTGTTTTAATGTAGGAACATGACGAGTTTATTTTTCGTGAAATTTCACTCTTCTATTTGTATTTGCATGGGTGCAGAAAATTAGGGGTACAAGTCACGTTAGGTAATAGGCAAAGAGAGTTAGGCAGCAAAGTAATTTTTTTCTTCGTTGGCCGTTTTAGATTTATTTTAGAATGTTTTCTACTTCAATTTAATTTTTGTGCTTTGGAAGAATGATGAAATTTCGATTCGGGAAAAAAATCAGCAACTTTTATTTTTTCCCATAGACTAACAAAAAACGGATATTACAGATTATTGCAAAGACCAGAAATGAGGGGATTGGAGGACAAGGTGCATAAGTGCAGTTTTTGAAAAAATTGAGATATTAATGATTTCAAGTAAAACTAGTCTTAATGCATATTCTGTGAAAAAGCCGCTCCCAAATTCCAATTTTTAAGCATCAAAAAGTCAGTTTGCACTCTCTTTCCGCCGTAAGGATCCATGTAATTTCGAAACTTCGAACATGTGTCTCTCAATATAGGAAAAACTGCACTTATGCGCCTTGTCCACCAAGCCCTTCAAATGTTGGAATATTCCGTTTATTGTGACAAAAAATTCAAGTAGCAGATAACTGAAAACTGTAATTTAAAAACTTCGTGGAGATATCAACGCTGTATTTTGGAAATTGGAAAAAAATCAAGCAACAGAGTATAAAGACCAAATATTTCGAGTGGCAACATGGATTATTGCAATCTCTCGCTTTCGGTTTCGAATTGCAAGCGTTTTCCATCGTTTCCTCTTCTCGCTGTACCTTATCCCTTGGGCACGTATTTTCTATTCACGGCCCTCTTAGGAGCGTCTGTCGCCCATTACTCAGCTATACTGTTCCGCTGAGCACAACTTATGCAAATGCGGCTCATATTGGGAATGATTTTAGATAAACAGAGCCATTAAACTGAAGCACCGCCAGTTCCAGCCTCCACACAATAGGGAATTTCTAACTCCGCGGCCCCTCTTACTTCGAGATACGTTTGGATTTCTGTATTTTGAACCTTGAATCTTTCATGTACATTGAGTAACTTAATGTGAAAACAAAAGTTGTGCTATTAGCCGATTTTACAAATATATGCAATGATTGTGACCATGTTTCAATTTTGTAGTGCTTTACCCTATTTCTTTGTGATTATGCATCTTGCCAGTGTTATTTATTCTTATCTATGTACTTTCCCTTGCACTGATGAAAACCAAGGTGTTAGTCGAAACGTTTGCGTGTCCACCATGTTAAGGTAAAATTGTAAATATATTAACATTCTCTTGCACATTGTTTTTTATTTAAGCATGGCCTGAGTCACAACCATTGCATATATTTGTAAAATCGGTTAATAGCTCAACTTTCGTTTTCACATTATGAGTAGCCGAAAACTGAAAAATCTTGAGTAACTTATGTTCTCATGTACAGATTCACGTTGAATCAAATACCAATTTATCGATGGATAGTAATCAATAGAACAAGAAACTGAGCACGTCTCACTTCCCTCGATTGATAAGTACCTAATATCATATGATGTAAAAATAATGATTAACTATTAAACCTCTGTGATGCAATGTTTCCCTGGCGTATGTATTGAAGACGCCAATGCATCACGTAGGTTTCGTGTTATTTTTAATGATCTTTCTTTTTTTTCGCTATGAATGAATACCTTCGAAAATTGACATGTACATACGAACTCATGGGCTCGTGTAACAATGGGACTAAAAGCTATCTACGGAAGAGCATTACTGCTCTACTTACATTCCAGCTAGCTTAACCAAGAGAATGCAACCCAACTAGACGGTTATGTAATCGATCGTGGTTGATTCAATCAATAAAAATTTGGAAGTCGCATGAATAAATGAACTCAGGCAATGCCTCTACAGTCCATCATGCCCAATCGATGGTCAAAAAAACGATTCTCAATTGCAACATTTCACAGGCTCCATTGCGATTTTATACGAGTAATTTATTCCAAGCAACACTTCAAGACGAAACAATACATATACAAATCTCGCATGAGTAACTGCTGCCCGGTGGATACTCTCTGGCCTACCTTGACAATTGAAGGCGAACTAGGAACGCGCGTAATCGTATCGCGTTCACCTATGTGTAACTCTTCGCAGTTTGTAGTGTTAGATGATCATACCTTTTCTGCGCCTCATTAGAAATCATTAGCATTGAGGTTCTTGCATGCCGCGGAGATTTACAATGGGCCTGTTGCATGCAAGGGATACAACCGCGCGAACAGACTTTTTAGAGGTTAAATGACACGAAAATTACGATGGTCACATTAAAAGAGTCTGAAATACACTCCTTACTGCGCAATTTGCGTTGTTAGGAACGCGCTTTTTCAAATTTCCCGCGTCTGGGGGCAGTTTTCTAATCACCGGAAACGAGCAAACGGCGGGCTCGGTGATTTCCGGAAGATGTTGAGTCGTTGTTGTTGTTGTTGTTGTTATTTTTTCCTTCAGTTTGTTTACAAACCCAACGTGATCTTTTATAGTGGTCCATATACGCTTTATGCAGTAACCAAACCGATCAACTTTTAAATATCCAACGCAATCCTTCTACATTTCATTTCACGATATCACGAGCTCCGATTTTTAGGTTATGTTGTCAGTTTTAGTTGACCGGAAATAGCCGCGAGATGCCGTTAATTGTTTCCGTCAGAAAACTGCCCCCAGACGCGGGAAATTTGAAAAAGCGCGTTCCTAACAACGCAAATTGCGCAGTAAGGAGTGTATTTCAGACTTTTTTAATGTGAGCATCGTAATTTTCGTGTCATTTAACCACTAAAAAGTCTATTCGCACGGCTGTATCTCTTGCATGCAACAGGCCCATTAAAGCGCTTATCTTAATTGGGTTGCATTTTACAAAAAGGAACCGCGAGCATTCCAATGTCGCCAAGATTGTGCAACTATTTTCACCTCACAAATATAAACTGATCAACTAAATAAGTTCTACCTTTACTCCCAATCAACTATAAATTCAAGCCAAAAATCACCCTTGTAAATTTAATTTTTTGCATGATTTCAATGATTTGATATCAAAGAGTGTAAGATGCACAATCTTGCAACATTGGAATGCTCTTGGTTCCTTTTTGCAAAATGCGATCCATTTAAACTTTGCCAAAAACACGATTACCTATGTCACTGGTATTCTTTAAAACAAACTCCCAAGCCCTTAAAAAGCTCTCAAAGTTGAGGTCGTGATCGATGGAATCCCCGGAGCTATGATAGAGTTCACCTCTATAATCCAGAATACTTATTAGCAGGGTTGCCACTTTAAGCGGGGACTCCAAGGGTAAAAACGGTAACTGAACGTATTTATACAAAAAGGAACTATCTGCAGAGGGTTTGTGTGCAACAAAGTTCCTTTTAGCATAAGTACGTCCCATTATTTAACCGGGAGCTACGGCACTCCAACTAATGGGTTCAGTCCATCCGTGCATAGAGAATTTAAACGTAGATAGTAGTGGACGCTTTAATAATGCCAGGGATTCCTCATGGCGGTCTCGGCTCTATAAAAGAGCTTATTTTGAGCTTAGAGGATGGTTTTGGAGTAGGCCAGTCAAACTATCAATTTTTTTTGCAAAAATTTACTCGGGGAAAGTACTTAAATCGCAGAGCTCCACGCAATCTTTGATTTTAACCCATTTGTACATCGATCTTTTAGAGTCAAATACGTCAAATTTTAAGCGTTTGGTTGCGCGTACACCTCGCTGCAGCACAGCAAAAGCACAAAATGTAAAATAAAAAATTAAAGTGTCTTGGAAATCCTTAAATTTGACACGGAACCACCAATATTTAAAAAAAAACACACATAATATTATTACTCTCCTTTGATAAATTGATACATTTTTTTTTTTTTTTTTTTTTCATCAATTTAAATGAGAATAATCAATACAGAGTGTGCAAACATTTCAAAATCATCAGTTAAAGAACGCTGACTATGCGAGTTTAAATATTAGAGCCTAACAGAGCGGAGCGGCGTGCTGCCAGCGCGAGAGGCTCACGGGCGCCTACAAACCTAAGTGGATACTTCACGCATTGCGCAACGCTTGAAGTATCCACTTAGGTTTGTAGGCGCCAATGCGCGTTTCGCGCTGGCCGCCCGCCCGGCCCGCCGTGCGGCGGCGCCTGAAGCAACTATTTCACAACAGAGGTGTTGCACAGTATTATACGAAAGTGAACGTATTAAGAATGACAGGCATCCTTTAAAAGTACAGATCTTTCCTCGCAAAATAAATCAAGATACTTATCGTACACAGGAAAAATCTAAGAGCCTTTAGCTGAGGCAAATATAGAGGTTTATCCGGTTCAGGTATAACAAGGTGGGAAATTTCTTGAAAGATAATTAAGTCCTGATACACCAAAGAGGTGTAGAGAGTTTTAGTGAATTTTGTCTCATGGAATTGACGCTCCCCCATTTTTACCAAAACTCTCAACTATATATTATTCTCCGTTGGACCAAACAGACAAAACAAAAAAACAAGCAAACCCTCATTCTTCCAAGACATTATATATTTTCATCCAAAAACGTCGTGAGCAATTGTCGTTTGTATTTACATGTGGGCCAATTAACTTTGAGTCTCAACTGGCACGTGGACCAAAACTCCCGTGCCGAAAAAACGCGTGGACGTAAATTACTGGAAAAAACAGGTGCGCGGACAAAAAATCGTTGACGAAATGTCCTATAACCGCTTCTTAGAACGCGAGTGAGACACGCATAGGAAGGCAGATGTCACGTAAAAGAGCGTCAAAAATTTTAAAAAATAAATATAAGGAAAATTTAAACTTCCGCCTTTTTTAAAAGTACTGATTCAAATGAGATTATACAATACGAGATTCGAATAGTAATGCTATCTGAATCAAGCGAGAGGCCGCACACGACGGCACACAGTGGATCGAGTCAGCTCGACAGGTCGGACATGAAATTTTTTACTAAAATTGCAAATTTTGATGTTTATTCCGTTACATTTTAGACTTCAAGGGGTGCTGCTAGAATAAACGTTCACGGGAAAACCAATTGAACCACTTTTAGAACCTCAAAGTCTTGTATAAACGGAGTTATAAGCGTTTTAAAGCTTCCAAATTTTGTCCGACCTCGCATACTGCCGTGCTAAGGAAGAACGCCGTATGAACATTCGAGAGTTGCCAAATTTCCTTCGATAAAATGTTCATTTTTGAGGAAAGTTACGAATAGTTTTCTTCTCAATTTTCATAATCTTTAGGGAAACTTGTGAGCTAAATTATCTGAAAAATTGGGAGGAAAGTTTTACCAGGAAAATAACAACTCAATCGGCCCGAAACATTTACAAAGAAACGACTTAAAACGGTACTTAAAATATAGTGTCCTCTTATAATTTTCCTGTTTTGCTGGTTGATAATGCGGGTGTGATCCCTGCGAAATGTCCCGGGTTTTTTTATTTTATTTTATGTTTATTATTTGCGGCCTTAGTCCCGTTTCACGTTGTTTCTTTACCAGGAAATTCACGTTTTATGAAAGGAAATTTGGCAACGCCTGAAGGTTCATACGGCGTTTTTCCTTAGCACGGCAGCATAGGACTCGATCCATTGTGGGGCAGGGGGGGGGGGGGGGGGGAGCGGGGCCCGGGACAGGGGTTCCGTTTGAGCCCGAGCCAAGTCGGACGTCACGGCTACCGCGGCGGGCACGGGAGCAGAAGCGGGATAAAAATACGCATGAAGCGATATCAATGTATCAATGACGCGGTGCGCTACGTCACAACGGTGAGGTAGTCTTTGTAAATAACACCTCCGCGCCGGCCCATTCATGCGCGGCGAAGGAATGAATGAACGAACGTGGCGGGGAGGGAGGGGGGAGGCGCGGTGATTCATATACGAGTTTTCTCACTTACGTGTTACGTGCATCACGGATGTTTATGATCCGCGTGATCTGCGCTGCGGCTCCTCGGACTCACCTCCTGGTCCGGCGCTGGAGTTTTCTTCGGATCTTCCGAGTCCAGTGGTCGGGACTTGCATGCTAAGGAAGAACGCCGTATGAACGTTCGAGAGTTGCCAAATTTCCCTCGATAAAATGTTTATTTTGAAGAAATAAGTTATGATTATTCTTCCTTGAAATAGAGATGTTGCATGTGCGAGGAATTTCCGATTTGACTGTGATCTATGAAAAGTTGCGAGAAACACGAGGGCACTGGTTATTTTCTGAAATCAACTCCGAAGCCAAAAAAAGCTCTCAGTTGAGGCAAAAATGGAGGGGATATCCACGCTTTCCTGAGAGACCACCCTACATCAAATAAACTCTCCGTGCAAAGATAGGGAGCAAATACATTGCAGGGTTGCTCGTGTTTTCAGCTTTGGAGTCCCAAATAAAGTGGTGGCCTGTCAATGTATTGCTACCTATTTGCATGGAGAGTTTGTCTTGATGTAGACGGGACTCAGGGTAGGGGGATATCCCTCCATTTTGGCTCATTTGAGAGCTTTTTTAAGCTTGAGATTGATTTCAGAGAAACAGTGGCACCATTTGTTTCTCATCGAACTTTTACTAAGATCAAGTCAAATGGCAATCCTCACACATGAACATCTCAATTTTCAGAACTTTAGTGAATTGCAAGAACATTATCTGCAAAATTGGAAGAAAATATCAAGTGTTTTTTAAATGGAAATTTGGCAACGCTCGAACGTTCTTACGGCGTTTTTCCTTAGCACGGCAGAGGAGTCGGGTGAGAGACGATTTAGATAAGGATGCATCCTTGGGCGATAGTCGGTGAGATACAAGATTCTCGGTGCCAAAAGCTGATAGTAGATGCATC
Organism: Bemisia tabaci; assembly: GCF_918797505.1. Lineage (NCBI taxonomy): Eukaryota > Metazoa > Arthropoda > Insecta > Hemiptera > Aleyrodidae > Bemisia > Bemisia tabaci. The sequence goes on along the minus strand of NW_027311738.1, from coordinate 345,575 downwards.
GATTGCGACTTGCGGATTGTGCAAATTGTCCTTCGGTGATGCGATGGAGTGGACACTCTGAAACGGGTCACTTGCGAGCGTCACGGAATCGTGTTTTGGTGGTCGAATGGTTGATAGTTCGGATGGTCAGCGAAAAGGCTCGTCTCTGTCCAGCGGGCTGATTGTTGACATTTATAGACAAAGCTACAGACATGCACACTGAAAGTGAACTGTATTAGATAATGTAAACGTTGTTGATATTGTTAGTGTTGTTGAATTATTGAAAACTTTACTAAATGTGATTGTACTAATTTGTGATATGTATTGAAACTCTGATGATGGCCATACACTGGAAAAAAACACATTGGATCTTGAGTCCAGACTCTTGAAAACATTGACGAGAAAAAGTACTCTTGATTCAATCAGATTTAAGCTTAAATCAAAAGGAAATCCGCTCAAATTAAGAGGCTTGGTTCTTGATTCAAGCAAAAATCCTATTTAATCAAGAGTATTTTTTCTTGTCGATGTTTTTAAGGGTCTGGACTCTAGATCCAATGTGTTTTTTTTTTTTTTTCCAGTGTACGGTCGAAAAGCTTTAAGCGTAGTTAAATAAACAATCAATAATCATACAGCGCTTTGGTTGTTGAAATAACTCACACTAACTAATGGCGTAGTTCAACCGAAACTGTATAAAGCTATATAGACATAGAAGACAAGAGGGATATGGAGGGATCCTATTGTTGGAAACGGGTAGTTACAATGGACACAGGCGGTAGGTAATAGACTTACTAACGGCAACCCACGGGAGACCCTATAATTAGTCCATCATTTTCTCTTCTATAAGAACTACTCATTTCAACCGATACGATCGCTCCATATTCCCAATGTCTTCTTTGTCTATCAATTTTAACAATCCGCCCGCCGACTGTCTCGTCAAAAATCTTGGAATGAAAATCTGTGCCGGAGTCTACAGAGCGCGAAAACTTAAAACTGAGTGATATGAATGCGAAGCGGAATTTATTCTCCCTACGGAGTATGCCATACACCATACACCATTACAGAGCGGAATCTACTCTTTTTGCGGAGTGTCATTGGCTCATAAGGTGTCATTTTCACTTTGCATTCATAGTCGGGGTTTATTGGGCGCTATCTAGACTCTGGAACCGAAACTTACTCTTCGATTTTTAACATTGTTGACTCCAAATGTCTGCATCCTGTACTGATTATTAGAGATACGACCCCATGAAGCACCCTTTAAGTTTGCTGCCCACTAGGAAGTGTTGAATTCCCGAAAGAGTGAATTTCAGTTATCGCCGGAATAAGTTGGGCGGATCTCTATTTGTCTCCAAATAACACGCATACCTGACGTACACTTGGACACAGAAAGATAATCCCAGGGGGCATTCCCAAAACACTCGAATGTTGCAAACGAAGATACGCGCTTTCGCACTTCACGTATCGATACTATTCTTTGGTCACTAGGATTATGTTAAATGGAGAGAACTGTGGTACAATATTTTTAACATCTTGAAGAATACCAATAAAGAACTCACTTTTTAGAGAGAATAAAAGGCTTTTTTTCTGGGATAACAAAGGGTTTACAGGAAAATTCGGTCAATAAAAAACAGGGATTTGACCAAATCAACTTTCTTCCGTTTCAACTGCAATACAAAAACCAAACTTTTTTTAACGTTCACTACCGTGGCCCAGACCGTTCCAGCTGATATGCCTTAATGGCGGAAACACATCTCATGACTTTATGACGTTTTGAATTTCCGTACCTTTTTCAAAAACGTGGGATTATTTTCCCCTTGCAAAATGCATGCCTTAGAAGAGTAACAAAATCAACTCTTGCCACACTTGACGAAGTTCGAACTTCAAAAGACTTACAGTGGCGTGGCTTGCTTTGCGATACATCGATTGATCTATCATTTAAACCTACGGAAAATAATCGATGGACAGGGTGTTCGTAACGAACACCTTAATAATCGACTCTTTACCATAGCTTCAAATGGGGAAATATCTATAATCGATCATTCACGCCTCGCCACTGAAGACTTAGATACTTTAAACGAAATCAAAAGGAATGTAGCCAGATCTGACAACAATGCGATTGTATAATAGCAAGCGGAGTGAAATTCGAAAAAAAAAAGTCGGACAAAGAGGAGGGAGTGTGAAAAAATGACGGAGCAAGGATACTGAAAGTTGACGGTCGTTGCGTTGGGTGGAGTCGCCAAAGGTGGTGAGAGCGTAGCGTGGGTGGCGAGGACCCGGGAAAAGGGTGCCGGGGGGAGGGGGGAGGGCGGAAGGGAGGGCGGAGGGCGGAGGGGGAGGGCGGAGGGCACTGGGGCTAGAGAATGCTCAGGCTCCTGAGGACACGGCAACGCTAGAGGTGGTGGCGTGCGCTGCTTTGAATACTCACCGCATGGAATTCTGCCGTTCATTTGCGCTCAAGGTAATGGTTGCACTTGCACGGCAGTTGAGATGAATCCTCGGTGAACTCTCCAATTACACTGTAAGCAGCATTGTATTCATGAGGTTTCAGATGCCTAGACGACGGACACGACGCCTAGGATCCGTCGGAGAACAGTCATCGAGAGTGGTGTTTCTGCATACCTACATGCTGAGCAAGTGAGGTTTTCCCGAATAAATCTGAAAATGGAATTATTAATTTTTATGACGACTAGGGGGCTACGTTCGCTGACGGCTCCGCGGTCCGATCTCCGGAAGCTCCCCGCGCCTAGTGCGTTATGCTTTACGCGTTAATATGAGCTACAATTGAACTGCATTTTGCAATTTGGACCTATAAATTCTGGCTCATCTGAAAAAACACTATGTGCAATGTGCATAGGGAAACTAATGGCGGCACATACGTTGTTTTTAAACGGGCCGGAATTTATAGTTCCTAATTGCAAAATGTGGTCCAATTTTGAGCTAGAGTGCGAATACTTATATATGCGAGGAGCACTGAGATACTTGCTTTACATATAACGAGTGCAAATTGTAATAATACTCGTAAATCATTCTGGACAATTTAAGTTCATAAGGTAGTTATTCTTTTGGGCCTTAAGAGGTCCATGACCTACACACATACATAAAAGTCGCTCCTACGATGCGCACTGGAGTTCTGCGACACCCAAACGCCACCTGCGCCTATCTTTCCAAAGGTTCGGGAAAGTGACAACTCAACAGCTCTTCCTAAACGCTCTGCCGCCATCCCTTTATGGACGTCTCCGTCGCCTTTTCATAAAAAGGTACCCAATCCAAAACTTTTTTGGGCATCTTCTCCTCCAACATTCTTCGCACATGTTCATACCTTTCTAACTGTCTGGACATGACGTCGTGCACAATATCATTTTTAACCTTTATCACCTGGTGAACTCTTTCATAACAGACATGGTCTCGTCTCGAGATACCGGCAGATCGCCGCCAAAAATGCATTTTATGACCTACCTCCCAAAATTGCTGACAACTCCATTCTGAGCTACAAAATTGGCTTGTTTCTCTTCGTAAAAATTAAACGGAAGCGGAGGTTTTGAAACACCGCAACGAAGATACGTGGTTTCGCATTTCGCATTTACGGTCATAGATTTAAACTTACCTATGGACCAGTGCGGCTGGATGCCATCATTTATTCCAAATTTCCCAATGGAGATGTTGCATGTGTGAGGAATTTCCAATTTGACTGTTGATTCTTATGTAAAGGTTCGCGAAACACGATGGTGCCACTGGTTTTCTCTGAAATCAACTCCCAAGCTCAAAAAAAGCTCTCAAGTTGAGGCAAAAATGGAGGGATTTCCCACCCTATCCTGAAAGTCCACGTCTACATCAAGACAAACTCTCCATGCAAAGATAGGGAGCAAATACATTAGCAGTGATGCCGTGTTTTCAGTTTTGGAGTCCCCAAATAAAGTGGCAGCCCTGTCAATAGATCGTATTCGATACATCAAACGGCTGAGATTGTATCGATATCGATTGGTTCAAAATATAAACATAGCCTCAAAAGTAAATTCAGAAATCTGAGAGAACGGGTCTTTTGTAACAGATTTTTTATTCTTTTGCGTACCTAATGCCAATTTAAAGTGAAATTGTTAGGAATTTTCTCATTTTCAGCTTTTCCAACTTAAATCCTTACAGTTTGGTTTGAGGTTATGTGCTATTGTTTTGAACCAAACGATACATCGAACCGTTATCGAATACGGTCTATGTATTTCCTCCCTTTCTTTGCATGGTGAGTTTGTCTTGATGTAGAGGTGGACTCTCAGGGTAGCGTGGGATATCCCCTCCATTTTGGGCTCAATTTGAGAGCTTTTTTTGAGCTTGGGAGTTGATTTCAAAGAAAACCAGTGGCACCATCGAGTTTCTCGCGAACTTTCACATTAGAATCAACAGTCAAATCGCAAATTCCTCACACATGCAACATCTCCATCGATTCAAAATTTCCCAACTCTTGCACTCCAAGTCGTCAGCGAGAGATACCACGTATCGTGCACAAAATGGCAGCACGGACAAGAAGTGCGAAAGCTGGAGGTGGCGCATCGGATCGGGTGGACTGAGCGTCGCGTCGATCAGGACGTCGATGAGCGTCGGTCGTCGGGGCATTTAACGGGCAGCGTAAAATCTCGAAACTCGGAGGCTGCGAGCTCCGGCTCCGGGGACGCTTCTCGCCAGGATGGCAAGAAAACCTTCGTCGCGGACTTCGTGATTAATCTCGCGCTCCCAAAGGTCAGAGCTCATGGTTTATTTGTTATTCTCCTGACAGATCCCTATCTCTCCCGTATCTCCCGATCCATCCCATTCATTTTATCTGTGCATCGGCTTCGGCCCGTTCCCGACGAAATGCTCGCGAAGTACGGATCCATGTCAACCTCCCTTTGTTCTGGTGATTGTGAGCGGCATTCGAAGCTGTCCGGCATCTCCTAGAGGTTGATGAAAAATCAAGGTTAATCGATAGAATAGTATTACCCAGAATGAATGTATATACTAATTTGTTACTCTTGTATTTTTGAAATTTAGAAAGTGTGCACAGTTCAGAGAAATTTTCTCCGGTTTCATTCTAAAAATGTTAATCTACGGAAAACAAGTTCAGATTTGCGTATTTTGAGCCCCAATCGAACGCGTGCAAATAGCCAAAATGCGACGTGCAACTACTACTACTCCTTTGCCACTCACGTTGCCTATCGAGATATTGAAGGCGAAACTGATCGAAACAAGTTAAGAACAACGTTAAGCCGCTACAGCTATGAAAAAACAAGGGAGCGCCGTGACCGAAATGCTGCGAGCAAATATTACTGCTCCTGTGCCACTCACGTTGCCTATCGAGATATTGAAGGGGAACTGGTCGAAACAAGTTAAGAACAATGTTAAGCCGCTACGGCCATGAAAAAACAAGGGAGCGCCGTGGCCGAAATGCTGCGAGCAAATATTACTGCTCCTGTGCCACTCACGTTGCCTATCAAGATATTGAAGGCAAACAGGTCGGAACCAGTTAGAAACTACGCTAGCCGCGCTGTAACTATACATAAGCCAAGGTAGCCTTGCCGAAATGCGTGGTCCCAAATGGCTCAAAAGCAACAAAGGAGCCCCCGAGACCTCAGAAGTATAGAAATCAAAGATTTAAATGGGGTCTGGGACAGAATAAAGGAGTCCCGATAATCAAAACTGAAATGATCAAATATGTATTTATTGCACATTACACAATCAACGTGCCCTTAAGGCCTCAAAAGAGGGAGAAAGGGGCCCTACAGTCTCAAAATGAAAAAATTCAGCTGCATATGCGGAGTGTCGAGCCCCTGAGATCTCTCAAAACTAATATTTCAACGGTGGCAGCGCGTGTAAGGGAAGAAAGGGGCGGCGGTGGCCACTACTCAGATTTTTCTGCAATTTTTCTTAATTTTTTTTTTCAATTTTCCTCGAACGACTATCGACAATGTTACTGGTCCCTCTAGGTTCTGGATACGTTCTCGGTTCTAGGTTCTGCGCTACGTCTTAAAACCCTTTTTAACTGTTTAACAGGGAAATAAAAACATCTCCCTTTCATAGTATGTGTTATTCAGAGGATGATAAGGAAATTTCTTCCTTTGGAACCTAGAGACAAAAGAAGAAAAAGGGAAAACCAAGAATTCAGTTCTGGGGGATCAAATTTTCGAAAGTTTTCCAGTTGAAAAGCCCTTTGAAAATTTCGCTGAGAACGGGTTGTTTTAAAGCCCAAGTATTTGAGAAAGCAACTCCCCCAAATCATGATCGCCTTCTAATACCTTTTCGATGCTAGTTCACCCCCGAAATACGAAACGTTGAACTTGTTTTTCGCGAGTTATTATTATTTAAAAAAAAAAAAAAAAAAAAAAAAAAAAAAAAAAAAAAAACAATAAAACTTCCTGTGAACGGATATGAATGAATCGAACGAGACAATCGTTGTCGTATGAAAGATTCAATTTTAGGAACCTAGATGATTTATACAGCTTTTCCTGCGATTAAAGATTTTCCCGATGACTCTTGGTTTCTCGATAACCACCGATTTATCCTATTCTTATAGAGTCTCACCTATTATTGAATCGGCGAATATTGATCCTTATCGCTCGGGCAACGAGAAGACGGATGTAACATCTAAATTAGCGGAAAATCGCGGGGAAATCCGAGGCCATGATCGGTCGTTCAGAGCTTTTCATGGCTGCAAGAATGGTCAAACAAAGTATAAAATTTTCAGTGGCGTGGCGTGAATGATCGATTATCGATATTTCTCCATTTGAAGCTGTAGTAAAGAATCGATTATCAAGGTGTTCGCTGCGAACACCTTAATAATCGATCATTTTCCATAGATTTAAATGGAAGATCAATCGATATATCGCAAAGCACGCCACGCCACTGTATAAAATATCTTGCTCATCACATTTTTGGCTCGTGGGTCATTATCAGTTCTTAGTCTTATTAACAAATTTTTAACATTGTTCGCATCACTGCGAAGGAAAAAGATCATTATTTGTTTTTAATGTTGAGCAAAAAATAAACAAAAATTCGCCTACACTGGAAAAAAAGTCGCTTGGATCTAGAGTCCAGACTCTTAATAACATTGACAAGAAAAAATACTCTTGATTTAATCAGATTTTTCCTTGAATCGAAGAGCCAAGTTCTTGATTTAGGTGGATTCCTCTTGATTCAAGCAAAATTCCGATTAAATCTAGAGTATTTTTTCTTGTCAATTTTTTTAAGAGTCCGGACTCTGAATGCAAGCGGCTTTTTTTTCCGGTGTAATGTGAGGGCAAGCACTGTTCCTGCCGAGTTTTTGCAAATTGGGCTAAAATTATTGGGCCAATATCTTAACGTTTTGGGCATCGATCACATCAGGTGAATCCAAGCGTTAACTTCTAAAAGTAGCTTTTACAATATTAGGAACATAGCAGTGTGCAGGGTTTAAAAAAAAAATTCTCTGGGTAAAAAGGTACTTTGTATTTCATTGCGAATTTTTAACAGAGCATTTATTTGGAAGTATAGAAAAGCGATAATGTATCAAATTAGAGTTCCTTTATACCCAGAGTTAAGACAACTCAATTCTGGTTGGCCATGGTGTCACAAAAGTGTGCACCCGAACGAACAATATTGAGGGACAAGGATAAGGAATCCCGCGATATCTGCCTTCCAAAAGCAAAAACATCAACAATACTGATTAAAACCTAACCAAAGAAATTGCAATAAAGCAAAATGAGATTGATTCGCGATGAAAATAACAATGTACCTACTCTTGATAAATCACAATTAGGTTATATTTCCATTATTTTTGTTCACATTCGAGCCACCGCCATCTTGGTGCACACTTTTGTGACATCATGAGCGAGAACCATTCAGAATTGGATCTTTTTTAGGCCACTTTGAGCCCAACCAGAATTGAGTTGTTTTAACTCTGGGTGCATAGGGACTCTATATCAAATGGCATAACCGTTACAAAACTAGTCAATTTCCCGCCAAATTTGACACTGGCGACCCGGAGGCCGCATCCGTGTGGATAGGAGCGCGTGGCGCATTTATCCCGGGCAGTTACTCCGTTGGGCCCATTGAGAGCTGTGCCTTTCCGAGGAGAACAAAAAGAGCCTATTTCAAGCTTAATTCTATCAAGAAGGCAGGAGGCTGATCAGCAAAGATCTTGTAATCAATCCGTGTCGCGCTGCGCAATGATACGGCAGCGGCGAGGCGTCATGATCGATTATCGATATCTCCTCATTTAAAGATATGAAAAAGAATCGATTATTAACATTGCACCCGGCTATCGATCCATTTATATAGATTTAAATGGCTGATCAATCGATCTATCGCAAAGCACACAACGCCGGGCGTTGATGTCGCTCTGTTGGTCAGAGAGAGGGAGCGCCTGCATTTATGCACCCCGCCGCCCGCCGTGCAAGAACCGCTATCATTCGCCGCGCGCCGACATAACGTCTTAATTAGATTGAATTCATCAGAAACCAACGAACTAATTGTAGGACAATTCACTCTTTTCTGCCGTTTTATTTCGGCCTCTTTGATCTCTCGGTGTGTTCTATGCAATAGCAAGGGGTTCTCCCGGGCCGCTACGCGGCAAAGCCCCAACCCTAGCAGCAGAACCATAGAAGGAAAAGATAAAGATTATGCACGAAAGTTAATTTTTTTTATAAAACGCATGCATACGAAAGTATTAAAAGTGAACATTTTTATGTAACCATTATAAAAAAAAGTCTTAATTTTCGTGAGCTTTTCGCAAACATACTAAAAAATCTTCTAATTCGCGGAAAGCTCACGAAAGTTATTACTTTTTTTTATATAATAGTTACATACAAATGTTCACTTTTAACACTTTGGTATGGTAACACATTCTGAGTTATTTTGTTGCGTTTTTAGCGGGCGCATCGTGTTCTATGCGTCGTTTACCAGCTAAATGTATTTGCAAGTCAGAATTCAGGCACCACTGTTAAAAATCAATGAATTACTCTGAGTGAATAGCCGGCGTGAAAAAAAATCCAGCGCGAATTTTGCGCCGTACTCTGAGTAAATAGATCAGAGCGTAAATATCACCAACGACGGACGATCTAGTTGAGGTAACTCAAGTAGCGTGAATTCAGGGTGACCTGGTACGAGCGCCGAATGGCAAAGTGGTAACGCATTCGTGTGTCACTATAGCGCCTTACAAGTCTGCAGGATACTTCATACATTGCGCGTCTACCACGATACGCGCTCAAGTCGTTGAAAAGTCGTATGTTCTTGGTGTCGAGCCTACCGTTATCTAAACTGGTGCACACAATTTCCGAATTGTGCAAATTGCGATTCAACTCATCAGTGGAGTTTTTTTACGCGTTCGTTATTTAATCTTATAAAATATCTGAAAATTTGAAGTTAAAATATGCACAACTTTCTTCTAGAATACTTGTTTTATCCAGGAAAATCTGGCAATTTTCGAATGTCCATACGGCGTTTTTCTTTAGCACGGCAGTACGGCTAAAGGAGAAATTTAGGCCCGAGCGTGAGCGACCCCTCAATTTGGCCCGTCTCATCTGTTGGGATGAGACAAGATTCTCGATGACTAATTGTTGTCGATAAAACGTTTGATGGCCGCTAGTCAATATAAACAAATACATGTATTTTAATCCTCCAACATGGTATACCTGTATGCATGAGATCTCTGACGTTAAAATTGGCCGGAGATCAAGTTTTTCCACCCCACCCCCAACTCCGCCGCGTAGGAGCTACGTCATAGAATCCGCGTTACTTTCATGATCAACTACGTTGCACGGACTAGAATAGACCTCCGTTGAAGAAGAGACAGTTGAGTCCAGTGAAACTTAGCAGTCTATAGGCGAATTTTTGCGAGTGGATATGTTTGACTTTTTGATCAAATTCTAATGAAGAAGGGTTTTTTTTGGATCCAATCCACTAGTCTGTTGAGCTCATCAGCAACCGTCGTCTGATCCGAATCAAAAATTTGTTGACACCCTCCTTTCGGAGGTAGCGTGGGTCGAAAAGTGGATGGAAGTAAACGCTTTCACCAGAAACCTCGAAAAGCAACCAATTTTTCCAAAATGGCGGTGTTCTGTGCGACAAAATCAACAACAACCGCGGTGAGGTGATGGTGATGAAGTAAAGTGTAAAGAGTGCACATCTTTCTGCACATATTTGTATTATAATTTAGTATGATATTATACATCGTAGATTAAGTCGTGTTGCATTGGCCAATTGCCGTGCTTTTTTAACTAAATCCTAGGTATGACTCGATTTCTTCAGTATTTAGTTGAAAATTAGAAACTCGATTCTGATTCGTCCAAATACTAAGGGTGATACAACGGTCAACAATCTGAAAAATTAACCGAATGAAGGTAAGGTTTATCTTTGACGCCAGCTCCAAAAAAATTCACAAGGTCGCACTGCGAGCTCATGAATTGAAAAATGAGCTTTAAAAATTCAATAATGTTTTGACTGGGTAAAAAAAGAGAGTAAAGAAATATGTATAAATTTAGGGACATTTTTCGAGGTAAATTATGCATCATTGAAATATTTATAAAACCAAATTCATATCTTAGAATTTTTAACCTCCTCTTCCTGTATGAGAGACTTTTGGGCAGGTGAAATATTTTCACCTTTCAAAATAAAACAGACAGTCGGCACTCACTTTATTTCCTGAAGACAACACGATTTCATACCCATCCGAGCACCCATAGGTACGCCTGCCCTCGGATCGAGGCAAGAGAAGTGTCATAAATAAGTGAATAAATTGCAGGTATTAAAATCTGCCGCGATTGACGCGGCCATCAAACATAAATCTAATGCAGTTGAGTCCTGTGGACTCGGCACACGTTGCCAGCGGTTCATTCCGAGCCAGATCGGTGCCACAAATGGAAAATCAGTCGCGTGCTGAGTAAAATCGTCGTATAAACATTCGGGGGTTGCCAAATTTCCATCGATAAAATTTCCATTTTTTAGGAAAGTTATGAACGTTTCCCCTTGAAATTTTCAGGACTTTTCGGTGAAATTGCGAGCAAAATTATCTGAAAAATTAGAAGAAAAATATTCACAAGTTTCCCAGGAAATCCGTGTTTTATCAGAGGAAATTTGGCAACGCCTGAAGGTTCATACGGCATATTCCCTTAGCACGGTGGAGATGAGTCTCCGTCTCGCACCATCCAGCAACAAATAGTTTGAAGCTCGCGCCTTGATACCTGAGTGATTCAGTCACCGCAGCCCCCGATGAGAATCGCAGATAAATCTCGGACATGGATGCCGCATCAAATCCCGAATATCGACGGTGAAACTACCAAACCACGTATCTCGGTTTGCGACGTCGCAGACTTCCTGTCATACTTTATTTTTTAAATGAAAAACTACTCAACGTCCAGTCTTGAAAATTTCTGTGATTTTTCCTCTTCGTGCGGAGAAAATTCTGTGAAAATTTCAAGGAATGATATTGATTTGGTCTACTTCAAAAAAATAAAATGCGAGCGTAGATTTTTAAACACCGCAAACGAGATACGTGGTTTGGTAGTTTCACCGTCGATATGTTCCGGACGTCTCGATGCGCACCTTCCGCAGAGAGGAAGCGCTTCAAACTTGTTCGCGACAGCCGTGTCTAATTGAGCAGTCAACGCACTGACAATGAAAGTGAATCGTGAAAATGCAAGTGTGTCGGATACTGAAAGCCGTAGAGTTGAGAATCGACTTAGACTGCTCCGAAGGCTGATACTTCAAATTGATAGACAAAGCGATAGACAAAGAAGGCAAATGGAAAATTGTGTGGACCCTATGCGTTACAACGGATGGTTGTAATACTGCCGTGCAACGCAAAAACGCCGTAAACGCCATTTTAAACTTTTTGGAAACAACGTATTATAGCAGAAAAACTTGTGTACTTCGGGACAATATTTTCACAGAATTCACTCTCAAATACTATCGAGAATTCAACCTGAAAATTTGAGGTGCATGGGTAAAACAGTTTTTATTTTATAAAGTGCTGAGTTCCAAAAAACAAGGGAAACTTTTGATGGATTTACGGCGTTCTTGCTTAGCATGGCAGAATAGTAGCGGCACCTGGAGATGCCGGCGGTTACGCTTTAACTTACCTCCTATATCCATCGCAACCACCCGCTTCCACCAATAGGATCGTTCCATTTTTTCATTTTTTTGTCCGTAACTTTTGTCTCTACCTCTTTGTCGATAATCAGCCCGCGGTTAAAAAAAAAAAGGCACAGTGCCAGAGTGCCTATGAATGGTAGTGGTAATCAGAGAAAATCTACTATGCGTTGAATCTATTCCGGAAGTAGGCGAAACATCGACGGATCAAAAAAATAAATTCTGAATATCTTGTTTCACAATAAATGTTTGGCAAGAAAACAGATCCACTGTGTCTAGAGCACATTTCAGCTGTTTCTACCAAAAAAATATATTTTTCAAACGCTAAAGTAAAGTTGAAGTGTCCAAACGCTGAACGTCGCTTCTTTTAGTCCATAACCCTCTATCAGTTCAATTAGAACCAACAATTAATTTTCGAATTCGCATAAATGGTATATTCCCTGTTGGTTTTAAGTTTTAACAAAAATGCACAAGTTTGTTTTAAAATCTTGCTTACATTTTCAGTATCTTGGATGTGCGTGTTGCATATTCAAAAACTAGAAGCTTTTCCGTTTTTCAAAGACTAGACTGACTTGACTGTATCACTTTGATGCAACTATTCGTGATCGACGGATGTGCGTGTTGTATGTTCAATATTAAAGGCACTTTCACAATTCTCACCTCCTCATAGATGCAATGTTAGTCAAACAATTGAATTGGTCATTCTTAAAAAGACTTGTGTGCCAGAAATGAAAACACGGCGAGAAAAAACCCATAGACTGTAGCAATTGACCCATTTCAGATCGTGGATTATAAGATTATATTGAGATTAGTTAATACATCGCTTTGGTTTCAGGACATTTTGTCAATGATTTTTTGTCCGCGCACCTTTTTTGTCCAGTAGTTTACGTCCACACGTAAAATAAGCAACCGTGACTTGGTCCAAGCGTTATATTTTAATCGGTATGTAAAATTATATTGACAATATGGAAATGAGAATTTGAGAGAGAAGGAGGTGTTGTTATGATTGCTCATTTTCTAAATGAAATGTTATTACTTTCTCCTTTGGGATCATCTTTTTAAATTGTCATTGGTGAATATTTGGTTTTATTTCTATCCTTAAAATTTTGAATGTACAATATACCTTATATATGTATGGAACTTTTTTTTCCTTTTTTTCATTTTTTCTTTACGAAATTATTACTTCATTTTTAAAACATTTATATTTTTAAAACGTGACAATTATTTGTAAAACCTTTTTCAAGCGACATTAATCTCAATGAGCCGCAGTTGTGCCGACAGAAACTACAAAAATGAAATAAAAGAGGTAAAAAAAAACCAAGAAGCACGCAATCTTTAGTTTTAACCCATTTGTACATCGATTTTGACCTAGGGTCAAATACGTCAAATTTTGAGTGTTTCGTTGCGCGTACACCTCGCTGCAGCACAATAAAAGCACAAAATGTAAAAGAAAAAATTAAAGTGCTTTGGAAATCATTAAATTTGACACGGAACCACCAATATTTAAAAAACACACATTATATGATTATTCTCCTTTGATAAATTGATACATATTTTATTCCCATCACTTTAAATGAGAATAATCAATGCAGAGTGTGCTAACATTTCAAAATCATGAGTTAAAAAACGCTGACTATGCGAGTATAAATATTAAAGCCGAACAGAGCGGAGCGGCGTGCTGCCAGCTCGAAAGGCTCACTGGCGCCTACAAACCTAAGTGGATACTTCACGCATTGCACAATGCTTGAAGTATCCACTTAGGTTTGTAGGCGCCAATGCGCGTTCCGCGCTGGCCACCCACCCGCCGTGCGGCGGCGCCTGAAGCAACTATTTCACAACAGAGGTGTTGCACAGTATTATACGAAATTGAACGTATTAAGAACTAGGGGGCTACGCCCCCTGGCCGCTACGCGGCCCAACCCCCTGAAGGCGCTTCGCGCCATCAATGGGCCGCTTCGCGGCCCTATTTTTACCCTCCTATCAGTGTTAGTTTTATTTTTCCCCTAAAAAAATACGATATGAGGTATACTTTAATTTTAAACTTTACTTTAAAATACTTTAAAATTAAAAGGACGCGTTTTGGAATGACTGCTTGATGAAATATTGCAATAAAACAATGAATAGTGAAAGTCAGGTAATAATGAAGATATCATGAGTCGGGGATCGAACTCACATCGAGTTCCTAAGGGACGCATTCGACGTCTTAGACAACTCGGCCACCGCTCGACGTGAGGTTTCTGACGTGAATCTTGTGTAGATGTGTAGAGCTGATGCGCAGGCTACCCAGCTACTGCGCAACCTCCTCGACCATTGCGCATCCTCCCGCGCATAGCGGTAGCAGTACTGGAGCATTCTGTAAACTCACTCACTTTTATAACGTGATTTTAAAAAAACCTGGGTCCTTTTTCCAAAATCTGATTGCAGCGGGCTCATCTAGGGCCTATTACCTGTCGATTTACGCAAAAATCATGGAAATCGGCCCGGTAGAACGCTCAAACGAACTATGACAAAAAGTATAAATTTACATTGTTTAAATGGGAGAATTCGCAACTTTACCAAGTAATATAAAAAAACCTGGGCCATATTTTGAAAATCTGAAAAGAGTTGGCTTATCTAGAGGCAATTGCCCGTCGATAGCCGCAAAAATCATGAAAATCGGCCCGGTAGAACGCTGGAACTAAGCGTTACCAGTTTCGCAAAATTAGGAGGTCTTGGAGCTTATAGTATAGATGACAGGCATCCTTTAAAAGTACAGATCTTTCCTCGCAAAATAAATCAAGATACTTATCGTACACAGGAAAAATCTAAAAGCCTTCAGCTGAGGCAAATATAGAGGTTTATCCGGTTCAGGTATGACAAGGCGGGAATTTCTTGAAAGATAATTGAGTCCTGTTACACCAAAGAGGTGTAGAGAGTTTTAGTGAATTTTGTCTCATGGAATTGACGCTCCCTCATTTTTACCAAAACTCTCAACTATATATTATTCTCCGTTGGACCAAACAGACAAAACAAAAAAACAAGCAAACCCTCATTCTTCCAAGACATTATAAATGTTCATCCAAAAACGTCGTGAGCAATTGTCGTTTGTATTTACATGTGGGCCAATTAACTTTGGGTCACCTCTTCAGAAATACATGGGAGTTGCCCTTAGTTTTAGCACCCGAATAGCAGAGTGCCCATGTACTGAGGCTAGAAATTGCATCTCAATCATTTTACTACCAAAGAGAACTGCTGTTCTCTGATTAGTCAACGAATTTAAGATTTTTGTGGATTTTCTGATACTCTGACAAAGTTTTGACTGTTGTATTTTATTCGAACATATTTGAAAATATGTATAATTCTATGTAAATGTTACCTTTTTATTACTATTATTTTACTTTTTTTTATTATTTTATTTTTTTACGTGTTTGTGTCGCACTACGTGGTTTTAAAATTTCCAAAGAAACACCTAGATCCGTAGGAACAGTTTTCCTAACAACAAAACTATGCACAAGAAAAATTTGGAGGGTTTTTTTCATGTCACGTTTAGCTGAAGTCCACGGTAAGCTACCTAAAATTTACTATTCTGCGGTTTAATTATTCCAGCAAGAGCTCGGTTCTGTCCCTCTCCTTTCTATTTCTCGCTCAATGTATACCATAAGAGGTTTCAAAGTTCGAAAAAAGCTCTCTCCTGTTTGACGTCAATAAATTTGGAGCACCATGTAGAGCCAATGAGGATCTCTGAACGAAATTTTACATAACGCAGTATGAACTGCAGGGCGAGGGGAGTGGGAAAACCGGCGAAATTTGCGTATTTATGAATGGCGGTTTTAAACGGCCATGTTTGGGCAATTTAACGAGTGCACTGGAACTTAAAACTGGTTTTGACGCTTTTAGCCGTGTCCTCTTGCTGTCCTCTCTCCGCGTATTACGAGACGCTAATCGCTGATCGACGAAAGATCGTTTGAGTTTAACGCGTCGCTTAAGTACCAGCCTTCGCGTCCAACAGCGGACGAGAAAGTGATTTTTAAAGGCAATATTTTAGATTTATTATTTACATATTTATCCACGAGTGAAAATAGAGATTTTTAAACTCAGAATTCGTTTCAACTGGGCTCGCTAAAATCTTTTTGACGTGCTTTGGGTAGTTTCTATCTAACCCGTATTCTCCTCCAATATTAACAAGTGTATTGAGCTAAACATTCACCTCAACGTAAGGTATGGACCGTTTAGAAGGGGTTACCACGATAGTCAAAAAGAAGTACAAATAGTTCACGTAGTAGTGAAATACACTACGTCCAAGAGAAGTATGGGAACGAATAGGAGTCGTGAAAGAAACTAAAGAAGCGTATTTGAAATAAACGTTATTTTACCTCATATCGACGGTGAAACTACCAAACCACGTATCTCGTTTGCGGTGTTTAAAAATCTACGCTCACATTTTATTTTTTTGAAGTAGACCAAATCAATATCATTCCTTGAAATTTTCACGGAATTTTCTCCGCACAAAGAGGAAAAATCACAGAAATTTTCAAGACCGGATGTTAAGTAGTTTTTCATTTAAAAAATAAAGAATGACAGGAAGTCTGCGACGTCGCAAACCGAGATACGTGGTTTGGTAGTTTCACCGTCGATATTGAATGAGGCATCATCCAAGGCGGGGGTACGCCCCTTGACCGCTTTACAGTCCCATCTTCCGGAGAGCTTCGCGCCTCAAGCGTCATGCGTTACGCGTTATTTTTTAGATTTTTCATTACATAGTTTGTCAACGAAGAGACTGCAAAAATGCATGTATCGGTTGCATTGTTCGAAATCCCCGCTGCTATATACTGGAAAAAAAATGCATTGGATCTAGAGTCCAGACTCTTAAAAACATCGACAAGAAAAAATACTCTTGATTCAGTCTGCTTTAAGCTTAAATCAAGAACCAAGCCTCTTAATTTGAGCGGATTTCCTTTTGATTTAAGCTCAAATCTGCTTGAATTAGGAGTCTTTTTTCTTGTCAATGTTTTCAAGCGTCTGGACTCTAGATCCAATGTGTTTTTTTTTCCAGTGTATTATTTTGTAAAAGGAGACGGAAGCAACGCCGTGGCTCGAAATTTTTACAGAATATTTTTCACACGCAGAAGAAAAATGACCGGAGTTTTCAGGAAATGGTGCTCAGTAGTTTTCCATGTAGAAAATGAGGTACGACAGGAAGCAACGCCGTAAGCACCTGCAACGCCGTAAACCGATATGCGCATTATTCTGCAGTTCCACCGTCGATATTTTATGAGGGACTCCCAGATTTTTAACCGAATGGATTTTAAATCGAGGGACACGCTAAGACTAAATGAGACAATGGCAGGAGAAAAAGTGTTTTTTTCCGCTTTGATAGTATATTTTCAAAATAGACTTCGAATACGGAGCGATCTCTCCAGAGCCTCATATTTTCCATCTCGTCCAAGCGCGCAGCTCGTCCGTGAAAACGACATCCATCGCGGCGGCCAGCGCAATAAATTTATTTTCGAGGGGCTATTTTAAACACCATAAACATTTTTTCGGAGTTTACAGGCTCATTAACTGTTCGCAAGTTTGGACCTGTCTCCGGAGATTGGGATTCAAGTACATGCAAACACTTCACATTTGCCAGGTATCCCCACTCGAAGCCCTGGAACTTAATCGAAAATAAGCATTTTTTGAAAAAGCTGGCTATCGCGCGACTTTAGCGCGCACGGATTTCATATTTGGACGTATTTCTATCAAACAGAACTATGTGTATAATGACGCGAGCCCTGGTATGAAAATATTCATATGGGTCTCAAGGCTCATGCCTTAATGCACATAGTCCCGTTTGGCAGAAATATACGTCCATTTTGCATACAGATAGGCTCATTTTCTACCCGGGCCATCCATAACATCACTCATAGGCGCAACTCCCTCATTTAACTAGCTTACACGCGTGCTGCTTAGCAGGTGCCTTCTGAAAGTACGTAAAGTATCGGTCTTCTCAATCAGGAGGGATTACAAGAAAACGCCAGTGTTCAGATGACCCCTAGCTCCGGGGTCAGATCTAAGCGACCAGCAGATTCATAATCAGGGATTATCTAAATAATTGCGTATGTTTACAAACCAAACCATTGTGTTTTACTTTATTTGCCTGTGAAATTCCTTTTCTGTACAAACGAAACGGTAGTTATCTTGTTCTTTATTTGTTTGTTTTTTTTTTCTATAATTTTTTTGTTTTTTCTTCTTTTTTGATTAAAAAAATCGATTCCTCGAAAACAAGTTTAGTGACTGGAAGAAATAAATTATAATCATTGTCCGATTATATAGATACTGGTGGAAATTCACGTTAAATACCAAAGGGCGTTTTCCTCCCCTTCTTTTACACGAAGAACCATTGAATAAATTGTGTATGATTTTGAATGCACATATTTTTGGAAAACGGATCGTTCGACAGGAAAGACTTCGTAGGCAGAATTTAAGGCATGCCGCGCAGGAATCATCCACTGTAAATTTTGCTGACGAATCCAAAACTGAATTTAATTTTATTTCCCATCATGCACTAGTTTCCTGGAAAATCTAATTTTTCACAGCTGTGTCCGTTTTCCAGAAAATCTCGACGTAATAAGATTCTTTTGCTATTTTTACGTAATTCAACCCCCAAAGCTACCTTGAATTCGTCATAAATTTCAAGCAGCTGAAATTAATATACGTACAGGGCTGCGTTATTTTAAGAAAATCCCAAGTCCTGAAAGAGTGAAAGAAGAAATGTGCGGTGAAGTGGATTATCTTGAACATCGATGCCATTCTCAGTATTGCCCACTCTTTACTGATATTCCAGTATGTCATGACATCATAATATGAACCCATACTTTTAGACCACTCCAAATCCTCTCACTGAATTTTCAGTACTGATAATCAGTACTTGCAAATTTTTCTATTGTTATTCCCTTATCTCTGATGTCATACAAAAACCCATACTTCAGTCTAAAGACCTCTCCAAATATCCCTAATTGACAGTATTGATTTGCCACGTCGGAGGTGATAACGGGAGTTCGTGGAATCGGAATAATGTTTATGATGTCTTGACGATGCACTATCTGTCAGATTGCCGAATCCTCCAAATTTGTCTTCTTTAAGTGGAACTTTTAACGGGCTCAAACACCGAAAACTCATGAGCTAGGGAAGCCGTCATCGATAAGGAAAACCAAGGCTTAAGAGTGTCCGTAGTTTGGGTTCTTTAGAGATAAAGTGTTCAAATGAACGTATTTCTACCAAACGGAACTATGTTCATTAAAGCATGAGCCCTGAGACCCATAAGAATATACGCATAATAGGGCTCACGTCATAATGCACATAGTTTCATTTGGCAGAAATACGTCCAATTCTGAGAGAGTGGCGTGAGGAAGTGCAAACAGCCTGACAAACATGTCTCCCGAATGTAAACCATAATAATGCTAGTGGTACCCTTGTTGTAGAGTGGATCTCTATCGAGGGCAAAATCTTGGTCCAATTTGCCGCGCCACGTGTGGAGATACCACCAATGGGAGAGAGATAATGAAGACTTATTTTTAACAATTCTCAGTGATGCAATCATTGAAGTGATCTGATCTTGTACTTCTGTTTTAAGCTTTGATCTTATTTGAGGGGCTTGAAGGACGGATCAGGTGCAAGTACGGGTTTTGGAAAAATATGTATTTGTATGTATGTATGCGCCGCTTTTATAGCGCTCTTTGGCGCTCTGCGACCCTAGCCGCCAAAGTCCCCTATCCTCCCAAAGCCCTTCAGGGAGTTGGCAAACCCTCATTTCTTCCCCCTCAGGAAGTTGGCAAACCCTCATTTCTTCAAAAATATGTATCTAAAGTTCCAAAATTACATGGAGCCCAATGGCAGAAATAAAGTTCAAACTCACAATTTGATACTCAAAAATCGGATTTTATTGGTGAACTAGGGGGTCCGCCCCCTGGCCGCTACCCGCCCCAAGAGGCTGCTTCGCGGCCAGCGAAATCTTCGAAATATCCGGACGAACAAATTGAAATTGCCTAAGTTAGGCTTTGAACTACCCCTCCTCACCCCAGCCTATGGACCGTCTTACTCCCCTTCCTCACCCCGTTCATCGAGCGTCTTAAAAATGATTTCATCATAATAGAGAGGATTTTTCACAGAATATATTTTAAGCCTTGTTTTGGGTTTAATCAGTAATATTTTAATTTTTTTTTTCAGAAACTGTACTTATGCGCATGCGCCTTGTCCTTCAAGTCTCTCGTTTTATAAAGTATGCCCATTGCCCAAATGCCCGGTGACGACTCTTGCAAGTTGGTAACACTGCATTCCCTCCATTCAAATCCATTATGAATGATCGATACTATGGATGAGGCAGTCTGCTTCTGTAAGTATCGATTGTTATGTATACATTTAAATGTATATACGAGTAATATTTAAATTTTACATCCAGTGTTGCCAGTTTGCAAAATTTACCCCATGCGCCGACCACGCAACCGCAATCATAACAGATCAGGTCTTAAAGGGAAGTGTTGTAAAACAAGACAAGCGCAATTCTCGGACTTTAAAGTAGGCATGTTTACATCGACTTATTGCTTATTTTCTTACAACAGGAATGCGCTCTATTTTGATACTGATTTTTGAATAAGTTTTAAGATTTAACACTGCGTTCAAGCTAATAAAAATCTTTTCAATATTTTTTCTTCAATAATTTCGCAATTCTCTCGGATAAAATCAAACTATTCAATAATATTGACAACGAAAACAGTAAATATAGCTCATATAGCAGTTTTCTAAAGGCAAATCCCTATAAAACTGATTGGATGCTTATTAAATTTGAAATTAATTAAGTGAAAATGAAGAGAAATATATTGGCAGCTATAAGGTGTTGATAAATATATACTGTGCACTAAATTATGGTTTTATTTTCCAGCTTTTGAGACGTAAAAATAGAATGTGTATTATCGACGTGAGAGCACTGATTGGAGCACGTCAAATATCGTCATTATTTGAAAAATATAATTTCGCACTCACTTTCATCAAATTTCAAACAAGTGGAATGCGTTTCGAAACCATCCCTCCGTCCTCGGTCATTCCTAAAGTTTAAGATTAAGAGCCGCGCCAAAATCCATTGGCTTTGATAACATTGTTTTTTCTCCAATTAAAGCAATGGAAATGTATCATATCGCTTCTCGGAAAAGCGGAGTGCTCCGGCAAGAATCGATTATTCAACACAGGTTTAAATGGAGGAAAGTCAGAGTTGCCAACTTGCTTTATTCGCCTCTATCAAAGACTGATGGAGCAATAGCTGTTAAATGAGTCCCAGGCGTTTCACATTTGATGCAAGCAAGTACAATTTTTTTATTATTATTATTTTATTTTATTTTATTGGCACTATATTCTGCGTGTTAATTCTAAACAATTCGTCAAAAAAGAACGACTCAATACCTGAAAACCCCCTGTTTTCAACAAATAAAGTTAAGAAAAATTATGAAAGCACCTACTTTTAAATGCGTCGACGTTCTTTAATTCCTAAATCATCCTTTGAGGAATATATGTTCAAAACCTTTTACCTATAAATGGTGAAAATGCAGGATTTTATTCACCCACGATGGCATGAGTGTTCTTAAAAAAATAAAACGTAGTAAGATACCAATTGAGGTAAAATCATAAAACAAATGTAATTAGCATGATAGTCCATTAAGTGGTAGGATTGGAAGATCATACATTTGGCACAATCAGAAGGGAAATACGAAAGAAAACAAGATAAAAAGAACATAAGGGGAAAAAGAATTGAAAGGGAAGAACTCGCTAAATTTTCTTCGTGTGAAAGCTTTAAGTACTGAGAGATAAACGCATGTATGCAAAAAAAAAAATTGTATACCCTGGTAAAAATTGGCAGTAGAATCTGTGTTCCAAAATACCATAGACCTACAGCCAGCTGTAAGATTTCCAATAGCTTCTATAGCCGGCTACACAATCTCTTACAGCCTTTTACAGCCGATGGCGATTAAGCAACAGCCAGGCGATAATGTGTATGCTATACGTTACTAATTACGGATGATAGGACTTAGTGAGTTTTTGGACTACCGCTCTCTTTTTAGGCCGTAGCACCTTCATTTATTTTGCGAGGAAAGCTCTGTACTTTTGAAGGATGCCTGCCATTCCTAATAAGTTAGCGCGCCTTCAATTTCGTATGATACTGTGCAATACCTCTGGTGTGAAATAGTTGCTTCAAGCGCCGTGGCACGCTGCGGCGCGGCGGGTGGGCGCGGGCGGCCAGCGCGAAACGCGCATTAGCGCGTACAAACCGAACAGGGATACTTCACGCGTTGCGCAATGCGTGAAGTATCCCTGTTAGGTTTGTAGGCGCCAGTGCGTCGCCGCTCCGCTTCGTGTTAGACTCTATTTAATCTGGCGGAGTCAGCGTTTTTCAACTCAGGATTTTGAAATGTTTGCACGCTCTGTATAGATTATTCTCATTTTAATTGATTAAAAAGAAATATGTAGGTATTAAAGGAAAATATAATGTGTGTCTTGTAAATATTAAGGTGGTTCTGTATCAAACTTAATGATTTTCAAAGCACACAAATTTCTACACAATTTCTTATAGCCTTTCATAGCAGATGGCGATAAGGTGTATAATCCGGCGATAGGAACTATAGCCCGGCTTCATAATTTTTTATCGCTTCGTATAGCCCGGCTCTATGATTTTCTCCGCTTTCTACGGCCAGCTATATGATTTTCTATCGTCTCCTTTAGCCGGCTATAATAATTCTGATAGTACTTTGAAACGCAGCTCTTATCGCCAATTTTTACCAGGGTAGGTGTATACTCAAGAAATCAACAGTAGGTTGACTTATATTGCACTTTTACCCCCAAATATTTCTCCACCGTGTCACAGAGTACCCTAATTGTGTCAATTAATTTTTATCGAAACTGCTTTCAAGCAAAAGCAACGTGTTCACAAGTCTTTGAAAAATTGTTTTTTGGAAACCCTGTGATTTTGAATATTTGAATTTGTAAATTGCTAAAAGCTCCTTCAGTGCTTATTTCGAAAACTGGAAAAAAGTTGACCTGCAGCTATATTTACATATATTGAAATAATTGTATGAAAAGGATCGAAGTAATATGTAAGATTGCCCAAGTGTTCGTGCTCAGCACTATAACGAGAAGTCTCTCAATTTGTTGTAATAGCCAATAATGCCTGTCTATTTTCGATTATTTCTGTGAGAACACAAGAGGGAACGGTCAATTCTACAATAAGATTTCAAAAGATAATCCCAACGTAGAAGAGAATAGAAAGAATAGTGATGACCGTAAATGTAATAAAATAGTTTTTCCCCTTCCAGTAAAAACATAGATTAAGAAAAAAAAAAAAAAAAAAAAAAAAAAACTCCACAAATAAAAGTCAATCATAAAAAGCATCAAAATCATCGCTGACCTGACGAAATATGTGCGAAAAAACTTACCTAAATCCTAAGTGACGATAGTCTCATTGACCACAGAGTCAATCAACACCGCACAGAGTTAATATAGGTGGCAGGTGCATGGGAGACATTGACACAGTGACAGAAGATGGAGTGCTAAAGCAAGAGTTCATTGTATCTTGAGTTATCACCGAGGAGTAAATTCTTTTTCCACACTGACGTAAGTACTTCGCCCGCACACACGCACAGAGGCGCTCAATCAATCCGCTCCCACCGAAAGAAAACTGTGGAAAAAGCGAGCCGCAGAAAAAAGAGAGAAAAAAGTGACATAAGTCCATTGATAAGAGAGATAGGTCGTCGCTATCTCACCACTCGTAGTCTTCTTATCTTCCGCTCCCCTCTCCGGACAATCTTGGAAGCAACTTTGCATCTTTAACTGCAGCATACTTAAACACGCGCGGGCGCACACGGGAGCTTGCTCAAGTCGAAATTGGATCGCTTTAAGGTAAGTTACACTAGAGAGCCTCGTCAAAAAACGATCTATTGTGCCCATTTTCTGAAAACCTAAGAATTTCATTCAAATTAGGGGGTACACCACCTGATCGCTTCGCTGTCCAACTCCGAGAGACGTTTCGCGCCCAGGGCCTTTGTGCGTTACGCGTTACTCTAACGATTTTAAGACTAAAATAACCCGTACGTCGAGGCAACCCGGTTTGCAAAGCAACATTGCTTAAATATGGCCTTAATATTCCCAATGTACTATCTGTGCATATATATAGCTAGGGGTTTACGTAAGTACATAAGAGTCGCTGTCACGCAGCGCTCTCTGGCGCTCTGCGACATCTAGCCCCCTATTTTCAAGTAGTCTTCCTTGGATTTAGGACTGGTTCATTCCTTGTAAAACCCGCTGTCACCACCCCCACCATTAAGGGCCCCATCGGGGGGTGGGCGTCCCCTTCATCAGGGATTTAACATTAACACTGAAATTATATTATAGGGGCCGTCCCCAAATTACGTAATGCGCTTTTTTGGCATTTTTGACCCCCCTTCTCCCCCTTGTTACACTATTGTGATGTAAGTCCCTATCTTTCGACACGTAAAAACAAAATAGCGTAACACTCTCCTTGATCCCCTCGCCCCTAGAGCGTTGCGTAATTGGACGTATTTATGCTGAAAGGAACTATCTGCATAGGATTTTCGTGCGACATGGTTCCATGTGGCATAAATACGTCCAATGGGACTGCATTTTGCAATTTGGAACAATAAATTCTGGCTCTTATGGGAAAACACTTTTGAGCATAGGGAAACTAATGGCACATACGTTGTTTTTAAATCAGGCTAAAATTTGTAGTTCCAAATTGCAAAATGTAGTCCAATCTACGGTCGGTCCCATACTTATGCGGCAGGAAGAAATATTGGTAAGCACGAAATCTCGTTAAGATCTTGTATAATTATTTACCTCGATGTTCATAGTTTTGCCACCACCACTCTTTTTCTTCTTCTTCTTCTTTTTTTTTTGGGGGGGGGGGGCACTAAATATTAATAGCTATGATTGAGGAAAAATTGGTGCGATATTTCATTCAAAATCCCATGTTGATATTGCTGGGGATATTTTCTCGCACCATTGTAGAATATTCCTCAAGAACAAGGTTCCTTTTTCCGCGGGTATCATGGTATAAATATTTTGAAAGTATTCAAAGTATTCAAGTATTTGAAGCGGGAGTATTCGCAACAAAATCACTCGGTGATGTTGCATGGAACATTGCATCAATATTAGCGCAATACGGTCATTCGTTTTGCTCAGCAAATCGACCATAGAAAAAAGGGATAAAGCAGAAGTAACAGGACCAATGCTGCCGTGCTAAGGAAGAACGCCGTATGAACAGTCGAGAGTTGCCAAATTTCCTTCGATAGAACGTTTATTTTTGAGGAAAGTTATGAATAATTTTCCTCGACATTTTCAGGAACTCTAGATCCAAATACGAACAGAATTCTCTGAAAATTTGGATGAAAAATATTTATAAGTTTACCAGGAAATTCCTGTTTTATCGAAGAAGATTTGGCAACGCCTGAGGGTTCATACGGCGTTTTTCCTTGCCACAGCAGAATGCCCCTAACAATACTCCTCCCTTCCCCGCTTGCCAGGCGGGTAGTCTTAAGCGTAAGTTAAGCTGATAAGCAGTCTTAAGCTGAGTTATTCATTCAAAACTGAGCGCAAAATATCTCATTCATGAAGAAAAATATTAGACCCATTCTGCCATGCTCAGGAAAAAACGCCGTATGAGCCTCAAGGCGTTGCCAAATTTCCTTTGATAAATCACGAATTTATGGGAATATATAAGAACATTTTTCTTTCAAGTTTTCGGGGAATTTCGTTCGTAATGGACCAAGAGACAAGGCACGAATTTCAGCATTCTGATACACGTTTCGTAATCAAAATTTTACGTAGAACACGATGTGCACATTGAAAATTACCTAAATTAACTCCGTACAAAGATATTTAATGATTCTTGATGCGTGAATTCAAACCACCCGCTCATGAAAACTCAATGCTCTACGTGACTCACATCGCGCTAAACGTTATCATGACAGTCTCTGCGATATAAAAATCTGGCAACCTCAATCTTGACGCTTTGGCTCAGCTATAGCAAGTTGTTAAAGTTTGAACAACACATGGTGGGAAATGAACATTGCTCGATTGAGAAGCTTGCTGAAACCGTTGTAGTGCACGATTTGACTCACGTAGAGCTTTGAGTTTCTTGTGAGGGGGCAGTTCAAATTCCTCGTAACCAATGTGAGGTAAAAACGTTAATATCTTTGTAAGGAATTGATTTCGGTAATTTTTGTTGCACGAATCGTGTTCTACGTGAAATTCTGGTCAAGGAACATGTATCAGAATGCTTAAATTCGTACCTTGTCTAGTGGTTCATTTGATCCAAATAGTGTAAAAATTTCAAGGACAAATATTGATAACTTCTCTGAAGAATAAACATTTTATAGGAGGAAATTTGGCAACTCTCAAATGTTCATACGGCGTTATTCCTTAGCACAGCATCATTCACCCACTTCTATGTACGTTTCTCTTGTCGAGAATCAATCGAAATACGTCTACTGCCCGCAGCGCGAAGTCCTGCACGCACACACGGGTACGTATCGGCGTCTAGATGAAGTAAGCGTTTCGACGACGAAGGCACGTCACGGCGGCCAATGGCGAGCGGCCGGGGCGTCGGCGCCGACCAATGGGAGGCCTCCGTTGTGACATCAGTCCTATTTTTAACCCGGCTCTACGAGCGCGCTGCTCCCGCCGCGAAGCGCACCTCATCAGACCAGTCGTATCCGCGACGTCGACGGCTGGTGCTCTGCGCGGTCCGCCAACCGAGTTGTTTACCTTCCCCGCGTGTTTTTCACACCGTGTTTTCACATTTTCCCGAGGAAAATTACGTTACAATTTTGTTACAAACCAATTTTTAATGTAGTGACTTAAGTTACCCGTGCTACGCTTCGTGTTTTCTATTTGATCTGTTGTTGTTATACCCCGGTTCCGGAAAGGCCGGCTTGTTGCGTTGTTTATGTGGTACGCTCGAATACAAGTGCTGTAATCTTCGGGATTTTTATGGATTTTTTGAGACTATAATTTTGTCGTCGTTCAGCTGTTTTGTTTTAGTGTGGCTTTTGAGTTCGTAAAGGATTACGCAAGCTACCGTGGGATTTATGAGCACTACAGACGAAGGTAAGCAGGCATGGAAAAATTCTGATTTTCTCTTTTTATATGCTCCTCTGAGAGAAGGGGCTGAAGGCGAGACCCGTGGTTTTTCTTCAATTTTGCGAAAAAATATTGGCGAAGCTCCGACGAATCGATACTTGTGTACTGACTACCTTTCCAATGGCTGAAGATTTCCCAACATTCCAGAAATTTTACCATCCAACAAATGCGCACAGCTGACTCTCATTTTCAGATCCTACTTTCAGCCGGCTTGGCTCCACTGAAAAATTCATCGAAGACTTACGCTGATGTGGGAGGGGAAAGGTATATACTATATACTATATACCCCTATACTATGCCCCTATATATTATATAGGGACATTGCCCGTGCCCGTATGTACTATAAACTATAACTCTCTTACTACGTAATTTTTTCGAAAATCTATGAGGGACCAGGACCCCCATTGTTCTCCCTTCCTTTAAGGCTGGATGGACTTGCTGATGCTTCGTGAGCACTCTTGCAAAGGCGGAATTAGGAACTTTTTGGGAGTGGGCCAGGGGGTACCTCATTAGGGGAATCTGGTGAGGGCCACTGAAAGACATTCCACCATAGGTGGAGGTCTGTGGGACTCCATAGGGAGGTTTGTGGGATTTCTCTGGCTCCGAAGAAAACGTTTTGCTGTTCTCACCGAAAACTTGATGTAAGTACAATTTCAAAGATGGAAGACACGTTACACACTTACATACTTAGCAAAATCCCTCATATTTCTCGGGAGGGGCCACGTATATTTTTGGGGGAAGGGTTCACCCATTTCCATTTTTGAATTGCGATTACATATCAAAGTGAGGAGGGATAGTCATCCACGAACAGAATCAAACGAGCAATATAGGTATAGGTACACTGGAAAAAAAACACATTTGATCTAGAGTCCAGACTCAGAAAAACATCGACAAGGAAAAATACTCTTGATTCAATCGGATTTTTGCTGAAATCAAGAACCAAGCCTTTTAATTTGAGCGGACTTCCTTTTGATTTAAGCTTAAATCTGATCGAATCAAGAGTATTTTTTCGTGTCAATGTTTTCAAGAGTCTGGACTAGATCCAATGTGTTTTTTTTCCCCAGTGTACACAAGGATGAAAAATCATTTTGCAAATAGGAGGTTGGATGAAAAGGTACAGAAACGGCTGTTAAAATTCCGAGAAGCTTTTTATTCCTGTTCTAATAGGGAACAAGCGTCGCTACATAAGAGAAAGAGGTTCGTGGAAGGCTTTTTTGACGCCTATCCTCCTAGAGGAGCACCTCATAATCCTTTAAAAAGCTATTCTAAGGCCAAAGAAGTGAAC
This sequence comes from Bemisia tabaci, assembly GCF_918797505.1. Taxonomy (NCBI): domain Eukaryota; kingdom Metazoa; phylum Arthropoda; class Insecta; order Hemiptera; family Aleyrodidae; genus Bemisia; species Bemisia tabaci. Next base: position 317,068 of record NW_027311738.1, on the reverse strand, counting down.
ACATTTCCAAGTTTCTGCATAGTACGAAGCAAATTCCTTTAAATTTTCAAAGGGATTTGCATAAACATTCCTCGTAAAAAATTAAACTGCCCGGTTAAATGTGGCATTAGCTGATGTTGCCTAGTTCCTTTCTGCTCAACGCGGTCCAAATGTAATTTTGTTCCCTACACTTTCCAGTCAAAAGAAGGTGATAAGTATCCCCTATTGTTCCTTACGCGTAAGTATTGAGAATGAAAAAAAAAACCCTTTGAAAGAAAAGAACTCTTTTGCAAAGTTTTGGAGGAAGTTGGGAAGTACAGAAAGACACACATGTAACTACGCCTACACCATTCACTTCCTAATTTTAGTGATTCATTTCAAAGTCCCAAAGTCATCTAAAATTTTTACCACAGAACTTTCCACGCATAGTGTCATCTTTCTTGTCAGGATACACACTGCTTGACTTAAAAGTAGGTGCTTTGCATTATCCGCTCAGTGAAAAGCTCCAAATTGGAGAAAGACATGAGAATACGAGTCGTCATTTTAAAAGCCTGTCAACTTCGTGCTCGTGAGGACCTAACTGCCGAAGAGGCATTTTTCAACGGATAAATTGCGATATTTTGAAATTAAGTTGCGATTTTTGAAAAGATTTTTCGGCGATATGATCGCCAGGATCATCAACGTTTGAGCGATTATCCTCGATGGTGTCGCAACTTCATGTTTACAAAGTCGCCTTTGGTAAAATCGGAATCTTATCTCAATTATTTATTAGGACTTTTGTTCGATAATATTGCGATGAATCGCCGTAGATAAAATCGCAATTATATTGCAAATTTATGCGATGAAATCGGAATTTATAACGATATCCAATAACATTGAGATAAATCGACATTGATAAAATCGCGATACATCCTCCGATTAAATCGCAATTTACCGCGATTGCTGCTACTTGGGTGTATAGAAACATTCCAAGAGTTCAGATATTATTGTGGACTTAATGGTGCAATTTACAAAACTTTACGTGAGATGACAGGAAATGAAAGCAGCAAAACTCGCCTGGAGAGCCGGGTTGATACTTCGAGTTTCAAACGACCCATTAAATCATATGACAAATATTATTTAAGGAGAGTAAAAAAGAAATATAACAAAGTGAACTGCCTCATCTCCTGTGTCGCTATGACCAGTTATAGCTTTCACTCACTTACAGTCAGGTTCGCATGAACGAAAGAGAACACAAAAGCATTTCAATTTCGGCAATAGGGCTAAACGAGCAATGCCGTAAAATATGGGAGAAAGGAAATAAATATAAAAAATTCGAGAAAAAACCTATCAGGATCAGGTCACAGTTTGTTTCTCATCGATTGGGTCCCTTGACTTCAAAACATGCCCAGACCTGTTGCTCCACTATTACGGCAGATGTTGCAAAAATTCGAGGACGAGAGAACATAAAAAATATGAAATGCATTAACGATATGTCGAGCCACTTTAAAATCATTTGCTAAAAATTAGATAGGAAAATCAATAAATTGCTCTTTCACGTATCAATGTTCCCTCAGCTGCTTTCACGCCAGATGCCCATCCAGTTTTTATGACTGTAGGTCATCTTAACACTTAAATTTTCATGGAGAAAAAAAATGAAATAAAGTAAACTTGTCTCGCAAATTCATATTTCTCCTTGAAATTGAAATAACATGGTATATGCAGTGCAGACATAACAGTGAACAGTCTAGAATAGGTAACCACGGAAAAGAAGTCGTCTGTTTATGGAGTGAAACTACAGGAATGCTCATTTCGTTTACAAAGTTTCAAATTCTTCCCTCTCGTTTTATTTTTTCAAAGCAGAACAAACCAACCCTTTTGCTTGCAATTTTCACAGAATATTCTTTACAAAGAAAAGTAGAGTCAGGGAAGTTTACAAGGAATGACGTTCAGTATTTTCATTTAAGAAACAAAGTAAAACAGGATGTTTTACGTCTCAAACCAAGATTTGCGTTCCCTATGCTGCAATGGTAAACTTTGTATCACCAAAGTTGTTTGACCTCACGTTAAAAATTATAAAAAAAGTTCTCACTTGCCCGTTAATAGATGTCGCGCTGAAGAAGCCTATCAGAAGAGAGCGAAACGTGTCCTCATTAATAAAATCAAGTAAATAGATAGATAGATGGATATAAAGATAACAGTTTTTATTTTATAACAAGGCAAGTTTTACAATAAGGTCCAACAACATCGAGGATTGGAAAACGTAAGCATTTGGCGCAAATACCGTTAGGGGAATTCCTATGCGGAGGAAATAGAAATCAATTAATGTGCAAATGAGTAATAATTTTTTAAAATTTCTAAAAATAATTGACATATTCTCGTGCGGCCTCCGAGGAGATTTTCGTTTTTATTCGTTAGAAATTATAACAAAAACTTCTCTCATTACAAGGTTTCATTCAACCACAAGTCAATGGAATCCATCGGGTTTCCTAAACAGGGAATTTGCAGGTGTCTGAAATTTGATGAACTTCATGTTAAAGTGGAAACTACTGAGTAAACTGAACACAAGAATACCCTTGGTTCATGAATTGAACAAGTGGAGAAGATATGACAAAATGATACAATCTGCTAAAATAGTGTGTTTAAATGGGAAACGCCACACATGACGTCACTAGGCGGTTCATTTTCTCACTTTTAAATCCATTTTATACTATTTCCTATATCAGAAAAAAAAATTTAAAAAATACTGTGGAATCAGCTCTTTAAGTATGTACTTTCAGATGAAGCAATACAAAACTTGCATACAAATTCTCCATTAAAGGTAGTCTTTTGGGAGGCTTCTCACACTTCAGGGAAAGAGTCATGGTCGTTGGTCATGGGGAGGTCCAGGTCCCCTCCTCACTTTTTGGAGCGACGCGGTGCGACCCCGTGAAATATGCAATAAAACAAGGCGGACCAGACTTTATTCCCTTTTCTCCCGGGGAATATTTTTTTTTATGCTCGTGTCGTTTAAGCCTTGCTCTAATTACTTCAAATGGTTACCATCATTTAAATTAGACGAGGGACAGAGCCGGGGGAGGACGGCCGGCGCGGCGCGGCGCGGCGGCACGGGAGACGATGGTTTCACCTCATTTTTTATTAACGGCCACTAAACGATCTTCCTCCTAAGTTGTCAAACTCTTCGAATTATTTCGTGGAATCCTAAAATCATGGCTTGTTTTCGAGTTTAAACGACCAATTTTCAGAGAGAATTATTTTCTTATACTACATTTTAAATACACGCACATTCTTTTTCAAACGAATCAATCTCCAAATTTAATGTATTATTTCCTTGTCCTAACTTTTAATTTTGCACTACCTTTTTGTGACGCTTATCTTTTAAATTTTTGAATTCTGCACCATATTTTGATCTCTCCTCTAAGGTGTTAATGACTCAATTGTTAAAAGCACCAAATTAACGTATCTACCAACCAACCATATATTAACGCGTAACGCCTCACAATGGATCGAGTCAATTAGAGAGGTCGGGCATGAAATTTTTGACTAAAACTGCAAATTTTGATGTTTATTTCGTCACATTATAAATTTCAAGGGGTGTTCTCAGCAGAAAATTTCACGAGGAAACGAATGGAACCACTTTTTTACCCTTAAAATTTTTTATAAACGGAGTTATAAGCGTTTAAAGCTTCCAAATTATGTTCGACCTCCCCTATTGACTCGATCCACTGTGCGCCTGGGGCGCCAAGCGCTTCGGGGTTGGGCCACAAAGCGGTGGGGAGGTGTAGCTCCCTCGTTGTGCGAATAGTTATCATGTAATTATTGGTAATTGAGCAAGATTTTATTTACGAAAAGGCCCTAGCCTTATCTGTGAGAATTTTTTCACGTTCTCAGGGGGCTTCCAATGCTGCTTAGATCGTGCAACGCAGTCCTCTAATAGTAAGTAACTTATCCGATAGTTCTACCATGCATTTTTCCCTGAATCTACTTCCGAGTTTTTTTCACTATTATGAGGTTGTAGGTAGACTTTAAATGAATTTAATCAGCCGTGAACGCTATAAAAAATTGCACAATCTTTGCAGCATTGCAAGCCTCATACGCTCTTTCACCGAAAAATGCCTCAATTATTCCCGGGTCTAAAAATTGAAAGATCACATGCGTTAATTACTTTAGTGCGGCAACACCGTTTTCTGCACGTCATTTTGTCATAACTATTGCCACGCGTGCCAGATCTCCTAGAAAAATTTAGTGTCATAGAGTTTGAATGGTTAATAGGCCCTTGTCGTTAGGGATGCACGAGGATTTATGCACGGACCCGGCAAACATGGTCGCTGACGTTTACAGCCGCTTCATTTCTGTCTAATGAAAATTATCACCGCGCTGTGAAATATTAGCTCGTCAACGGAACTGCGGGGGTCCGAAAAAGCCTGGTGCCTCTCGTCTGAGCTGAGTGTTTGCTTGCACGGATAGGTGAGCCCCCTTCTTTTCGATGAATTAGCGAGATGACCTTACACCTATAACCCAGTTATCATTTTACCTGAGGAGTCCTTATGTTCGTGAGTGCAACCGTACCTCAAAGGAACAGTTATGAAGTAATAATGAAAACACTAGGAGACAGGCCTCCTCATCAAAATATCATGGGGAAAAAAATCAAACATCAAAAAGCTCAAAAGGTAACCCATTGGGAGTTTTTGTGATATATACTTACATTCCGTCCCGTCAAAAAACAAACAAAAGCTTGAATCTTACTCCATCTGGACCACTTTTCGCAATTAGTAACAACAATTTCTAGCTCATGATAGATAGGTAGGTACCTAAAATATGTGTCATTAATTTCCCTTTGTGATCGCGAGATGATTTTATATATGAACCAGATATTGTAGTTTTGAATGGCAAAATGCAGCTCATATAGTGGTACATTGTACACTGAGAGTGCATGCAGGGTCTATAAAATATGGAAAGGCTTGAGTCGAAACGCAATGATTATTGTTCTATACCTTTTCAAGGTTTCATCTGAGAACGTAATCATTTATTTATTGACTTGTCCATTACAAAGTTTCAGTTCAAGTTCATCTACATCAACAATTTTAGGAAATTTCCATCGGGTAAAAAAAAAAAAAAAAAAAAAAAAAAAAAAATCCAAAAAATTAGCGATCATATCTGAGTAAACATGAATATACTGTCAGAGTAGGATGAAACTTTACAACATTGAAATGCAATTAAACCCTTTTGGCTTCCATCTCCTGGTAAGTTTTCTCTGGTCGGACGGGGGTAAAACAAACACCAGTCACGAAAGGTTTTAGAATTTATTTGATTGATAACTTGGACACTGTCTTTTAATGTGGGATCATTTTAATGGCCAATAAATAATAATTCAGGACAAATATCCGAAGCCAAAACGAGCGATTCTCAGAAGGACATAATAACGCATCAATTACACCAGTAACCTGGATTTCTCGGTGTTTCCTCTCGTGAAGCCTCTTGTTTTCTCTCTCCTCGGCCACCTTTATGTTTTACGACGGAAAAAACTCGTAACAATATTATCACGAGCGCTTTAACTGTATTCCTTCTATATATCATTGTAACCTAACATGACGCCCGCCATATGCTCTAATCACGACTCAAGTGCAGCGCAATAAACTCGGGAACTTGTATGAGCTTCAAGTCCGTTCTCGTTGCCGTCGCAGCCAAAGTCACCGGACCAGGATTGTAGATCTGTTTTTAGTCTTTGAATGAGTTTGCACCTAAATGAGACTGCCATGGAGCCATACTGCCGTGCTAAGGAAGAACGCCGTACGAGCCTTCAGACGTTGCCAAGTTTCCTCTGCGAAAAATCGAATTTACTGGGGAAAATGTGAATAATGTTTTCCAAAATTTTCAGACAAATTTGTACGTAATTTAATCTAAAATATTAGAAAATATCAGGTAAAAATATGCATTGATGCTGTCGAAAATACATTTTTTATCAAGGAAAATTTGGAAACTCTCTAATGTTCATACGGCGTTCTTCCTTAGTACGTCAGTATAGTGGTCGAAATGCACAGAGTAAATCGACGGTGTAAGTCGGCAATCACATAACTCGTTTGCGGCGTCTGAAAATCTCCGCCTCTATGTTATTTTTTTAAAGGAGAACAAATTGACATCATTTCTTGCAGTTTTTGCAGAATTTTCTTCGCTCAGAGTAGAAAAATGACGACAGTTTTAAAGAATTGCCGTTGAGTAGTTTTCCGTTTAAAAAATAAAGTACGATAGGAAGTCTGCGACGTCGCAAACCGAGTTACGTGATTGCCGACTTACACCGTCGATAATGGTTCAGTCCGTCACTAAGAGTCAAGGATTCAGTCTCCCTCGGGCTGATTGTTGATATTAATAGACATAGCGATAGACAAATAAGACATAGAGAAAATGTAGCGCTCCTATTGGTGGAGGCATTGAAGCGGATCGCTTAAAAAATTATAAGAGGTTTAAATTGACAATGGGGTGGTAGTAAGGGATTTTTGCAGGGTTACATAACATTTTTTCCTCAAGTGAAGTTTCGTAAAAAGACCAAAAACCTCATTAAAAAGCTCAAGAAATCATTTCTAAGGAGAGAAAACGCTATTCCAAATACGACCAATCAAAATAGCCGGCAGTCGAGATGACGTGCCAGGCGATGTCTGAAGTTGAGCCCAGCCAATCAGCAAACGCACCCTGCCTGGCTATGCCACCAGAGCTCATCAAAAATATCGTTTCAAATGGGCCCCATTTTCGGCATTTTCAAAACGGGGCTCTTCGCTACTTAAAGTTAAATACAAATCTCAAAAGCTTATTAGACTCCGCACTTTCAGAAAATGAATAAAGAAAATCCATGACCCATTCTGCCGTGCCAAGGAAAAACGCCGTACGAACCTTCAGGCGTTGCCAAATTTCCTTTGATAAAAAGCGTATTTCCTGATAAACTTATGAATATTTTCCTCCCAATTTTTCAGATAATTTTGTTCGCAGTTTCACCCAAAGATTCTGAAAATTTCAAGGTAAAATATTCATAACTTTCCTCGAAAATGAACATTTTATCGGAGGAAATTTGGCAACGCCTGAAGGTTCACACGGCGTTTTTCCTTAGCATGGCAGTACAGAACTCCCGCGAAGCCTCGGATCCATTTGACACATGTTTCCACGCTTGTACTGAAACGCGATCAGGGCTGGTTCGGCGCTGCACATCGCGAACTGCATAAAAATAATATCAAGTTCGAATTTCGCGCGGTACCTGCCCCCGTGCCTTACTCACGAAACAGTGTAGCCATTTTACTAGATGGAAGTAACCGAGTCGTATTGGCGAATTGTAACTCGTCCATAAAATGGCAATCGCGGATTGGCCGTCGGATGATTTGATGGATGGAACCGCGGCGCTGGTGCAGTTGGTTATCTCATCGCTTTTCCGGGAACTTCGTGTGTGGTCCGGATTTTCCGCGCTAGTCTAAACAAATACGGAATCAAGATCGGATTTCTGGGTTTCGGAAAGCTGCGCGCGCGCGCTCTCCCGCTTTCCAGCCTTCGATATCGGAGTGGCAAAATTTCACGAAAAATCAAATCATGAAGTTTCACGAAAAGTCAAATCGTGAGATTTCACGAAAAAGCGAATCATGAAATTTCACGAAAAATCGAATCATGAAATTTCACGAAAAATCGAATCATGAAATTTCACGAAAAATCGAATCATGAAATTTCGGGAAAAATCGAATCATGAAATTGCACGAAGAATCGACTCATGAAATTTCACGTAGAATCGAATCATGAAATTTTACGAAAAATCGGATCATGAAGTTTCACGGAAAATCGAATCATGAAGTTTCACGCAAAATCGAATCATGAAATTTCACGAAAAATCGAATCATGAAATTTCACGGAAAATCGGAATTTCACGTGAAAAAGTTCAGCACGGTATCTGCGACACTTGAATTCACTGCATTTGCAAGAAGGAATTCCACTATTTCTGGCTCATCCCGAAAACACCTATCCGCATTGAGCAACTAACGGAACGTATGCTGTTTCTTTGTTGAACTGAAATAGTAGTTCTTCGTTAAAAAGTATAATCCAAATGCAGTTTTTCCCCTTTTTTCAAGTGCTCATTTTTTTGGATGGTCTTTTTTTCACTACCGCGAAAAATCAAATCATGAAATGTCACGTGAAGAAGTTCCTGCGACATTTATACACCGCGTTTGCAAGGAGGTACCACTGCTTCTGGCTCATCCCGAAAAACGCCTACCCGCATTGGGCAACTAACGGCACGTATGCTTTTTCTGTAATGAACCGAAATAGTAGTTCCTCGTTAAAAAAAGGATAATCCAAATTCACCTTTTCCCCTTTTTTCAAATGCTAATTTCTTTTTAATGCTCTTGATTTTTCACTGCCTATGTATCTTACATTTGTGGGGGAAAAAAAAAAACAAGGAGAAAGGAGTGTGAAGTTATCATTGTTAATGCTAAGATGAATACTACAAACCAAGCAATTTGCGTTGAGCTGATTATCCGATCCCATAAACTGAGAGGTGTCCAGAATTAATTTCAGATGACTGTGAGAGAAGCTGTTGCAGAAATTCGGTAAAAGCTATTATGATTTTTTTTCTCCACTAATCAATTATTAAGATAGATGGATAATTAACCATAAAAGGCGTGAAATTGCCTCAAGCGATCAATCAATCGACGCACACTGAACCGAGTCAATAGGAGAAATCGGATAAAATCTATAAATTTGAAAGCTTATATTTTTAGGAATACGAAACAAAAAAGGTCAAGTGTGAATTAATTGGATTTTTTGTGCAATTTCCATTCAGAAACATCCATTGAAATTGAATTTGTGACGAATGTAACATCAAAATTTGAAATTTTAGCCAAATATTTCATGCCCGACCTCTTCTACTGCCTCGTTCCATTGTGCGACGTCGAGACAGATATTTCATAATGTAGGTCTCCTCTGATTATTTTAACAATGGGAAACCAAAATATTCTATGTAAAATCAAGATCCAAAAATTAGACACAAAATGTAAATATCTTTTGGAAATTTCGAAATTAGGATGGTGCAAAGAAATTTCGCTTCGTTAGAAATTTTAAACTTGGTAAAATTGGTAACACTGTGCAATGCAAAACGGATGAAAGTCGTCTTCTGTGTATTGCACTAATTTCACTCCTAGAAATATGACGTAATCGGTGGGGTTCGATTTCCCCCGCTTCTCCCCCCATTGCCCCTTCTCTTATATATACTTATTGACGGCGCGGCGCCTCGGGGTGGGACAAGGCTGATCAAATAAAATTCTGTTATAAGATGTTATAGATCCAACGGTTTTGTGCTTAGTTATTCAGTCTTGATCCGTTTTTTCTATGCATGCTTTCACCTACTTTTCTCTCCTTATTTATCTCCTCTGTCAGTCAGAAAATACTCTTCAGTCATTTTTGATCAAACAAATTTGGATCACTGTTTTTCTATGAGGAGCGCTACTCTCTTATTACATCTACGCAACAGAAATGTCAGAATTAGTCTTAGAATCACGTTTTTTGATAAAATTTCTACTTAAAATTAATTGCCAATCGGATATTACTTTTTTTTTACTTTTTTATTATTTTTTTATTTACTTTTTTTCTATATTTTAAGTTCAACTCTTCTTTCAATCTATTACATTTTTGGTATAAATAAAAAAATTTTCTCAGATGCATTTTTCCATCTGAATTCATTATTTATTTTAAATAGTACCTGCATCATATTGTAGACTTGCTCATTCAGCAGAGTCTTCATACTATGATCATTCAATAGCGACGAATTGCAAGTAAATAACTACATTTATTACTATCCAAAAACGAAGATCACGTATTTAATATTAAAAAGCTGTATTATTTCAATTCATCGTAATTGAATTGTGCTTTGAATATTTGAAATTCTATTCCAAAAACTTCAGCAAAATGAAAAAGCTGAGCATTAAATCTAAAAGAGAAGCAAAATTTGATAAAAAATAAGTTAACAGCAATGCATCTCATAGCGTCTCTCAAATTTTTGATTGAGTTTCTCAGAAAAGCTGCCTTGTACAGTGTTACATCCCTAATTCCCTAAATCGGCATAACGCGGCTTCATTCGTCAAAGAGCAAAATGGCCTCAGACACGCCCATTGGCGATTACTCCTTCGATAACGTGTAATACATTCAAACCTAATTTGTTACCGTTATTATACCGAGAATGGTGCGTAGTGTGAATTTCATATATAAGCTGCCAGGCTAATTAGATAAATTAATCTTGATAATCAATTCTCTCTTGTGTTCTTTCGAATTATACCTATATATATAAAGTCGCTTTATAACGCACTCTGGCGTTCTACGACACCCAAGCGCCACATATGCCTGTCTTCCCAGAGGTTATCGGGCAACTGACACCGCAACATCTCTTTGTCAACGCCCTGCCGCCAACCCTTTACGGGACGTCCCCGTCGCCTCTTCCCAGGTGGTACCCAATCCAAAACTTGTTTGGGCAACCTCTCCTCCGACATTCTTTGCACATGTCCATACCAGCATAACTGCCTGGACATGACGTCGTGCACGATATCTTTCTCAACCTTCATCACCTGGCGAATTCTCTCATTACGGACACGGTCCCGTCTCGAAATGCCGGCAGATCGCCGCCAAAAATCCATTTCAGTTGCCCTCAACATTTCTTGCGTTCTTTTCGTCAAAGGCCACACTTCACTACCATAGAGCACGATACTTTTAACGATGGCGTCATATATCCGGTGCTTGTTTGCCTTTGAGATGCTCTGATCCCAGAGCACCCCGTTCAGCATCGCGATGGCTCTCCTGCCCTGGATGATCCTGTCCTTAATTGCTCTATCCATCCTTCCATCCTGATCGAGCCAAACACCGAGATACTTATACTCGTCACACTCTTCGATGCGCCGTCCATCCTCAAGCTCTATGCTTTGCCGTTGATGCGCTGCTCCCACGACCAGCTTCTCTGTCTTGGACACACTAACGTCCATGCCCCATTTCCGATATTCTTCGACCAACTTCCGCGTCATGTAATCTGCATCTTCCTCATCTTGAGCTACAACGATCTGGTCATCGGCAAAGCATAGAGTATAAAGGGTCTGCCCATCAAGGAGTGGAACGCCCATTCCTGCAACCTTCTTTTTCCATTCCTCTAAAACGTGCTCTAGGTATACCTTAAATAGTGTTGGTGACAAACAACAGCCTTGTTTTAGCCCTTTTGTGACGAAAAAACCTCCGGACAACTCTCCACGACATTTAATTTTTGCTATCGTCCCGTTATAAAATGATTTAATTGCCCCCACAAGTCCTTTGCTAAAACCCCTTTTTTCCAAGGCTTCCCAAAGCTTCACTAACGGCACGCTGTCATAAGCTTTCTGAAGATCCACAAACACCAAGTGCAGCTCCTGGCTGACCGCCCTTTTCTTCTCGATGACCTGGGTAATGGTGAACAAATGGTCGACGGTAGACCTACCGGCTCTAAAACCAGCCTGTTCTTCGGCTTCCTGGCCGCTCCAAACCTCTTCGACCTTTGCCTTGAGAATTTTACCGTAGACCTTGCTCAAGGTTCCTGTGACCGATATACCTCTGTAGTTGTCGCAATCTTGCTTACTACCTTTCTTATGACTGGGAGTAATCCAAGATTCCTTCCAATCCTTTGGTATTTCGGAACCATGCAAACAGTCTTGCATAAGTTTCCTCAGATGTTCAAATAGTTTACCGGTACCACATTTTATCAACTCCGCCGGTATACCCCCAGGTCCAGGAGCTCTGCGAGTTTTCAACTCCCTCACAGCCTTCACTACATCTTGGAGCTGGATCTCCACGTTGGAATCTTCTTTAGTGCTTATGACTCCGCCTTGAAACTCGGGTCGCCTCTCCGTTAATAAATCTTTAAAATAGTCCTCCATCTTGTCAATTGGTATCGGAGATATGATGTCGCGCATTTTATTCCGTCGCAACCCTTTGATCACTTTCCAGCCTTCCGTACTTTTCCGGCCTCCAAGGTAGGTATTTATCTTCATGCAGCTTTCTTCCCAAGCCTCATTTTTCTTCCGAGTGATTACCCGACGGACTCTTGCTTGAGCCTGTCTGTACATGATTTTATCATCCAACTTTTGGGAAGAGAGAAACTGATGATACCTATTCCTTTTCACATTTATTTCCTCCTCTACCTCCGCATCCCACCAGTACGGTTTTCTGTTATCATTTTTTTGATCAGAAACCCCCAGGGCCTCCGCTGCCGCCGAGTGAACGCAATTCTTAATGAATTCATACCGCTCTTCCGTACTGCCATCGCATGCATCTCCTAACTTTTCATCCAGGCGCTTTGCGTACAGAGCCTTGACACTCGGGTGCTTTAGGCTATCGATGTTGTACTGAACTTGATGTACGCGTTGTCGCTCCGGTTGTTGATTGTCGCCTTGATCGTTCTGCGACACACGAGCGGGAAAGGCTACATCCGCTCTGAGGAAATAGTGGTCACTACCGCAGGAGAGTCCTCTACATACCCTCACCTGCTGGATCTTCAGGTTTGTTACCTGTTTAACGAGCACGTAGTCAATGATGGATCTTAAGCCGCGGGTAGGTTGGACCCAAGTATATTTGTGAATATCCTTGTGTTGGTAGAACCCGTTCAATACTTTTAATTCCCTCTGCTCGCAAACGTCGATAATGCGGCTTCCGTTGTCGTTCACTGTAACTTCACCGAACGGGCCAACGATTTTACTGTTAACCCGGGATCCCGTTCTTCCATTTAGATCTCCCAACACAAGGACTTCTCTCCCAGGTCCTACCTTCACTACCTCCTCGTCCAGTTCTTCAAAAAACTGATCCTTAAGTGCGATGGTAGCATCATCATTGACCCCGTATACCCCCAAAACAGTGACTCTGTGACCGTGCATAGTTAGGTTCATCTTAATCATGCGAGCGTTGATGGCTTCCCAGTTCTTAATATTTTTTCGAAATTTTTTGCGGATCAGAATTGCGACACCCTGCTGTGCACGCTGATGTTTTGGCACTCCACTGTAGAATAAATCATAGTCCCCAAGGCTCTCTGATCCGTGGCCTTTTTTCTTCGTTTCCGTTATTACCGCCACGTCGATCCCGTTGTTCTTTATCTCCGATACCACTTCCGTCAGTTTCTTGGAAATGCCTTGCACATTCCAAGTACCAAAAGCGAGGGTCGTTTTCCGTAATCTAAGTCGAAGAGTCCGTTTGTTTCCATGGTTACCGAGGCATATGTTATTGGGTTTTTTGACATTGTACATTTTTTCCGAGGATCGGGGAGTCAGCCCAATGCCCCAACCCCCAACCTGGAGGACCAGGGTTTGATTTCGGAGTTACCTCTCCTAGACAGGTTGCTTTCACTACAGCTAAGAGCCCTGTCTACCCACCCCCTTTGAGGCAGGGGCTACCAGCTGGGGTCCGCAGGATTGCTAAACCTGTGACAGTACAGTCCCCCATACGGTTTCGAATTATACCTACTTTCCCAATAAAACAGAGGTAACATTATTTCGCGGTTTGTACTAAAATCGACGTCAACATAATATTACGCATGCCACATTTTGTAAATCATGCACGAATTTACAATGTATACGTCCGGTGAATAACTACCTACGAATTCTATTTTAAAAAAATATTAGAGGTGATTCAAGACAAGAAAGTGAAAATTCCGGCAGTGTTGTCCGCAGATATTACAAATTATGAATAAAAACTATGAACATGGTATTTCCTGTTCATTCTCACTATCTATCACTCAATTACAGGCTCAATTCTGTTTCCTGCACTTTGGAATTTTTTCATCTCGTTATCTGTTTGAAAGTTATCTTCGGTCAAGAGGTTATACCTGTTACTTTAAAAAAGTAATAAATATTCATAATCAATAAGGTGTCTGTTTTTGCAAAGGCGTTACGGATTTTTGCCTCTATTTTCTCCTTTTTCTAGCTCTTTTTTCTGTAAGAGATAACATATAATCTGATTAATTATCTGTCTAGCTCGCTGCTCATTTGCCTGAAACACTGAGATCAATTGATCGGGTTTGTAATTCTTTTTTTTACAAATGCGATTGACCATACTGATACTAACTGCAGTCTAGAGGTATACAAAAAATGTGCTCAACTTATTTGGACTCGATAGATCGATTTTAAAAAGCTGTTAAAGTCTCGCTAGTCTATCTATTCGAGGTTAATCTTCAGCATGTGTCTTTCGTTGCCGCAGCACTGCGAAAGTAAAAAGTAGAAGTAGAGACAACCCAAACAAATTAAAGAGCCCATAAATCATTTTTAATTAATGCTATGATGAAATACCCAAATAGGCCGTTTTAAGCATAACATTGGCGAACTACCATCACTCTTTGACTATATTTGCACTCATTCCTACCAGTCCCCCTTCAATAGCCTGATTAGGCAATATGACTTGCTTGAGAGCTGTAATAGATGCTTGCGGAAGGTTAGCAAGGCTCATTCTTTTCGAGCATAGCATCTACAATCACTTTCTTACAGGATGTGTTTTCATTCAAACCAATTCCCTTCCAACATCTTGCTTGGTCAGTGTGAGTTTCTTGAGAACAGAAATAGTTTCTTGCAGAGGAGTGCTTAATATTCATCCTTTTCTAGCTCAGGACCAGTAGGCTGATAAAATCTACTTATTGCGTCAAACGCTCATTCTAACCAGATTGACTTAAAAAATGTACCCAGACAATCAAAGAGACTTAAAACAAATGTTCTTTCTTCGGCCAATTTTGTAATTAACTTTCTCGCCATTCTTATCATTTGCTGATGATTTCCTCGTGGCAGAACTATTTATCCGGGGCCTAAATCTTTATCTGTCGCAGACAATAGTCAAATCAGGCATTTTATTAAATGCCTGATTTGACATTGCAGATGGCCGAATTTTGACAGTTGGCGGAATTGTGTAAATTTATCGTAAACAGAACGAATTTTCAATACTTTGAAAAATAACTTATCAAATCTACGACCTCTTTCCCTCTTTAAATGCTTCTCATAAGTATAATCAAATGTTAAACGTTAAAAATTCTGTATTTAATGACACGCTGAAAATTTTAAAGTACATGTTCGTTCAGAAGCTAAAACTCATTTAAAATGCTATTTGGACCGCGTTAAACAGAGTAAAGGAACCAAGCCACCAGCTGTTGCCGAATTTACATGCAATTGGGCGATTTAATTGTTTAGATGAAAACGGTTGTGCGGATTTTTGTGCGAATTTCGGTGAATTCTCAACATATTACGAAGAAAATCCCTAAAACTTTTCAAAAGGAATCCGCTCAAACGTTCTCTCGTAAAAAATGAAATTGCCCAGTTAAATTTAGCAATAGTGAATAAGGCTTGGTACCTTTTTGCTAAACACGGTCTATTTTATGATGCACAGCTTAAAAGGGATTTCTCTCTTACAGGAGCAGTGAATTATTTTGTCTATAATAGAGTACCTGTATAGCGAGAGTATGGACAGATGTAAAACTCCGAAAATCCATCAGGCCTTCACCGATGCTTCTGCGAATGAAGTTAGGGCCCAGAAATGCAGCCAACCTATGAATGTCACTTATCCAAAACGATTTACTAATATTATTGTTACGAACCGTTGTTTATGAAGCACGTATTTGACTCAGTTTTTGAATAAATTTACTCATTTTTGCGGAAGAACGCTCATTTCTGTACATTCTTGGCCATCTTGGTTAGAGTTCAAATTTGCAGACTGGCAGTGTTTGTGTGTTAGGAGTTGGTTAGAAGGATGGCTGCACTTTCGGGCCCTAAGACCTCCATGAAGCAATCTGTCCATACTCTCGCCGTACAGGTACTCTAGTCTATAATAACGAAAGAATCAAAATTTCAATCCAAGTGAGAATATTTGTCTATTGCCAAGGCATCCGACAAAATGCCTGATTCTACTAATCGCCTGTGACATATCTAATTTCCTCGGTGAGCGTCGGGTGAAGGCGTTCCGTCGTGCGACCGGGGGAGGGGGTCCGAAATTTCGGCGAAGGTGTTTTGACGCGGGAAAGCATAATGCGCAAACGGCGTCAAAACAATGGCGCAGTCTTGGAGGATCAAAACAGCATCCGAAGAGAGCCGAAAGCGAGGCGTCACGATTCGATATTGTTTCGGCTGCCACAAGACGTCACGACCTGGCAGACGAGCCTCAAACACTTCACTTTTCACGCACTCACAAGATGAGTCTCCGTCTTTTCCGCTACAGCCGTTGTTGTCGTTAGGAGCCACCAAATCCCCTTTCACTCTTCACCGAAAAAATATTCTCGGCCTTTTTACCAAGGTCCGTTGGTACCTTTACCATCTCACTTTGTTTACCAATTATTGGTAATTTTACCAAGACCGACTGGTAAGCTTACCTAAAAACCGGTATTTTTACCGTTTTTTCTTTTTACCATCACCCTTTTTTTCTACCAATTATTGGTAATTTTACCAAGACAGACTGGTAAGCTTACCTGAAAACCGGTATTTTTACCGTTTTTTTCAGGTAAGAATACCACTTTTATTGGTAATCAATTCCCGGTAACTTTGCCATTTTATCTCGGTAATTTTACTACAGTCGATAAAAAATATTGGCGTTTTTACCAAGGTCCAGTAAAATTACCGAGAAAGCTCATTAATTTTACCGAGATTCTCGGAAAAATTACCAATTCCATAAATGGTAATTTTACCAAGAAAAAACTGGGATCAAATAGAACCCTGAATTCTTGGTAATTTTACCCTTTTCTTAGTAAATACACCGAGATTTTTTTTCAGTGTTGTTCGGTTGCCGAGGGAGGCCCTAGAAGAAGGGATTCCTATCCGAGTGTCGGAGTCGTGTCTCAGTAGAGTGCGTCAGCGCGGGCTGATATTGAAATTGATAGACAAAACTATATAGACAAAGAAAACAAAAGTCATATGGAGGTACAAACAAGAGGTATACAAAAGGTATAGGCGCTATGAGTTTCACGCCGACGACCGTTGCTGAACACACTGTGTTTAACGCATGCAATGCGTGAAGTATTCACGCAGTCTTGTAGGCGCTATGATTTCCACGCCGACGACCGTTGTTGGACGCACTGTGTTTGACGCAATGCGTGAAGTATTCACGCAGTCTTGTAGGC
>NW_027311737.1:300000-419737 GCF_918797505.1 Bemisia tabaci | reverse complement strand
GACTTTCCAAATTGATTTTTTGACATTTTTGGAGGAAAAACAGGTCAGTGACTTCAAACGCAACAGAAGAAAGGTATGGCAGTCAATTCTTATGAAATTCACGGATTTACTAAACCTACATTTGAAATTATGAGTTCATTTTTTTCTTCAGCGCTGATTAAACCAGAGAACAAAAATTTATCTCCTTCTTCAAATGTCTAATTACCGAGCGCAATCCCGCAATTTTGAAAAATTAAGCATCTACAACAGGAGGTTAAACCGCAATCATGCCGTTACTTCAAAAGTTCAAAGGAATGTATGGATTAACTTCGCCTAATCATGGCATAGGCCGGGGCTTTTGTTTCCTTATGCGATCCGTTAAGCGTCTTGCGGTACGATTAAAAACCGCAACGCAGGAAAAAGGCTCCAAATTACCATACATTAAATCATCTTCATTTAAAAATGGTTGACGAAAATGACCGTTCAATCACGCGGTGTGGCCCCGAGGATTCCAAACAGACCGCATTGCTCAAAAGTGACCAATCCTTTCGAGGATGCCGCTTTGAGACTTTTTTCCATCTTCAAATCACCTAATGAACGCAAACTGTCGGACGCTTGAACAATTTATCAGATAAATATGTCCGATAGACGATAGGTAGATAGATAATTCTCCATTTGAATTCGTGAAAATGAGAGAAAAAAATAAACTGAAGCGAGAGGAATGAGAAAAAGAAGGAGAACACGAAGGTAGAAGAATACAGATTAGGGAATAGTAAAGGAGTGGGGGGGAGAGGAAAAAGAGGAAGAAAAAAAGTAGGGGAAACAGAAGGATACAAATAATATGAGGAAGAATAAGAGGATGAGGAAGAGGAGAGAGCATGATAAGACAAAGAGAAAGAAGCGGAGAAAAGGAACCATTTTTAGAAAAAAGGAGCGAAAGAAGAAAAGAAAGAAGAAGGAAAAAAGAAGAATATGAAAAATAAATAGTGGCTGAAGAGTGAGAAGAAATGGAAGAATATGACAAAGAAGGAAGAAGAGGAAATTGGTATAATGAGAAGAAAATGAATAAAGAAGAGAATATACGAAAGAGGATGAAGGAGAAAAATAAGGATTAGAGAAAAGAGAAAGAGGAATTCCGTCGATTTCTTCATTTCCTCCTTTCTTCTATTTTACCGTCTTCTTTTTAATCTTTGCGTCCCGTCGTCCGATTTAGAGCACGAAAACTCTGGCAATATGACCAGAGATGTAATTCCACCCTGAAGCGCTTTCAGACTTGCTCGTCAAAAGCGCGACAGAAATGCGGGCTTTCAGCGACTCGATTATAGTGATGGAGCGTCCTCGCTGAAAATTGAGTCGCTTGAATGGCACCAGTTTCATCACAAAATGGGGGTCAAAATGACACCAGTGAGTTATTCGAAGTGACAAATGACTCCGCCTTTCAGAACGAAGCTCGTCGCTAGACCCTGATTTACCGCTTACAATCAGTTCACTATCAGCCATCCACGCGACGCGCGACGATGAGGTGCTTGCTCAAGAATAAGTCATAATTCGCCCGCTGGGAATTTTATTAATAAACCCTGTTGCCTTTCGCATGGTTTCGAATTTTAAGTCAAAATTTTACACTATAAAGTGTATCAATCTCAACGTTGTATTATGAGAGATCCTGATGATTTATCTAGTATATCTTAAAACTAAGTATGGACCTTTAGATAGAATATTAATTAGGGCGCTTAGAAGGCAAGGCGCATTAGTGCAGTTTTGCAAACAGTTGAGGCGTTAATGATTTCAATCAAAACTACTGTGAAATATACTCTGTGAAAAATTCTCGACGAAACCCAATTTTTAAGCATTGGAAAATGACTCTAAAATTTCTCTTTGCCATAAGGCTTAGTATCATTTGGAAACGACTGTAAACATATATTACTTGAAATAGAAAAAAACTGCACTTCAGTGCCTTTTCCTCCAAATCCCTCAATTGAGGGACCACCAAATATGTTCTCGTATCAGAATTTCACCCAAAAGCACACTAAAATTTAAATAATTTTAAAATCAACTCTTATTTGAGATTATAGTTTACATTTTACATTAGAATATGGAAAGAAAAAGCCAAAATCAACAAGATAAATGAACTACTAGAAACAGTCTAATACATCCAACAGATTATGAAAGTTTATTTTTCGATAAATTTTTACCTCTTTTCTGATTTATGAACAGTGAATAGTTCACCAAAAATACAAGCTATTTCTAACAAGGTAACATACAGGATATCAAGAGCTGCAAAATGTCAATAAAAAAAGTATCAAACATATTCTCATTTCTAAGATATTTCATTCAATTGACAAGTAGAATTGTTTGAAATTACCGATGGTTATTATTTTTGGCTCTTAGGTAAATAGTCTTTTTCAGCTATGGAATTAGCAAGACTTGTTTTACAGGAGGAGCGGCAACTATGCTCCAGAATGCGATTTTTCCCGCCAAAACGCGCGCAGGATATCGAAAGTCTGCGCGACGACGTATCGAACAACCTTTGCGCAATCGCTGAGAACTTGACCACACGAGAACTATAACACTCTTGCGCACGGTTGCCGAGGCTATGGTTGATTTTTATGCTGCACTGAAAAAAAAAAAAAACACATTGGATCTAGAGTCCAGACTCTTAAAAACATCGACAAGAAAAAAGTACTCTTGATTCAATCAGATTTAAGCTTAAATCGAGAACCAAGCCTCTTACTTTGAGCGGATTTCCTTTTGATTGAAGCTTCTGATTGAATCAAGAGTCCTTTTTCTTGTCAATGTTTTCAAGAGTCTGGACTCTATATACAATGTGTTTTTTTTTCCAGTATGATAATATTTTGTTGGGTGGCTTCTTTGGTAAAATCCTGATATCATACTGGTATTTCACTCAGATAATATGCGAGTTATGCATGAGAACGTCACCAATATGATCTCAATATTTTTACACTGTTGTGTTTTTACTACAGGCTCTGCCAAAAGATGAGACTCCTTTTTTGCCAAGAAACAATCACAAATGTAAAATGAAGGGCATTTTTACAAAATTCTTTCCATTTTCAGAAAATCATATGTTAATTTGAAGTTCTTATTTTCATCCTGGAGCCTGCTTACACTCGGGAAAAGAGTAAACTATAACCGATGAATTTTAGATCGAAAATCCGAAACTGTACGAGCTGTTAAAACGTAACACTGGAAGAAAAAACATATTGGAACTAGAGTCCGACTCTTGAAAACATTGACAAGAAAAAATACTCATGATTCAATCGGATTTTAGCTTGAATCAAAACGAAATCCGTCGAATTAAGAGGCTTGGTTCTTGATTTAAGCTAGATCTGATCAAATCAAGAGTACTTTTTTCTTGTCGATGTTTTTAAGAGTCTGGACTCTAGATCCAATATGTCTTTTTTTCCAGTGTACGGGTTCTGCCAGACGATAAGACTCCTTTTTTGCTAAAAAACAATCACAATGTAGAATGAAGGGCGTTTTTACAAAATACTTTCCATCTTCAGAAGATCGTATGTTAATTTGAAGTTCCTATTCTCATCCTGGAGCCTGCTACATCGGGAAAAGAGTAAACTATAACCGATGAATTTTAGATTGAAAATCCGAAACTGTATGAACTGTTGAAACGTAAAGTGTATAATAATTTTGATTGATGAAACACATAATAAGAGTTTCAATCAATAGTAAGAGTTAATCCTAAGAAATATATACGATTTCTGTCTTCAACTTTCAACAGAATTATTTTATCACCATGAAAATTTAAATATTCAAATAATACGTGTTTATTTGAACAGAACCCAAAAACACCTAACAATCAGTTTTTTTTAAAAAGGAATTCTTCCTACCTAAAGCCGAATTTTTTAACAGGAAATATTCATTGAAAGTTCTTCAAGCTTATTATTGAAAGATTCAACAGAGCACAGACTTCAATTGAAGTAAAAGAAAACAATTTTACTTAATTCCAAAGAAAACATTATTGAATCATGTATAGCAACAATAGCACGTTTAGCATGTTACGAAAAACAAGCGAAAATCAATTAGAAACAACATGAGTTTTGGATTATTACTGGTGGCTTTGGTATGTAAAAAAAAAATAGACTCCTCCGAGAGTCTGAAATACAATCTGAAGCAGTATTCTTGAAGAAATTTATCATAAATGTATGATTAAACAGAAATTTAGAAATCGGACTGTTAAATTAAAAGAAATGAATTCACTTGCACCTTAATATCCAGGTGCATTTGAATCAATCTTTCTTGAGCAGACCTTAAAAACAATATTTCCTCAGAAATTGGAAGTATATAAAAATTTTGCAACATACAATAATTTTGAATTGTGAAGCAAGTTAGATTATGTTAACGATCTGGCAACACCGCGCTGGTAAAGTGCGAGACTTGTGCAAGCAATGAATATATTTTACGGCTGCTTGCAGCGCTGTGCGGACTTTGATGAGCTGTTTTAAAACATTTCCATTCTTGATCGTCGACATTGTCGGATTTTCAGATTCTAAAAACTTTTTATTATTAAAAGCTACATACTATTGCTCCACAACGGATTCCGTCTAATAATGATCGCGACTTTCATTCGGCGATGGAAATAATTTCAGGTCAGCTCAACTCAAACAACATGAACTTTTTGTCGATTCCCCCCCCCCCCCCTCTTTTCAAATTTTTGAAAAAGCAAATAAGTTATCAGTGAGATCCGAACAAATATTTAATTTAATTTTTTTTCTTCAAAACTGTGGTGAATGGTTTTTTTAATAGATAGGTTTTTCTTTATTTTCGTCTAACAGCCTTGCAAATCATAGACACAGTACTTGTTTCCATCTGGAGTAAAATTGCAAAGATTCCATATTATTGTCATTGATTCACTAAAATTTCACTATGAACTTATATTTGATTCATTAAAGCATCTTACCATGTATCCGATCAGATGCTACATTTACTCGACGGACATTGTATACATTCCTACTCCAGCGTTTAAGTCTCCAAGGTATATAATACGATGAGTGACTTATTAAGCATACTTTTCACGGGTATTTTTCCATCTGCTGCTCAACTACTTTCAAGATATTATAGAAATACTTGTTTATTGATCATCTAAAATTAATTTGACAAAAAAGAGCCTCCTTTCCAAACTAATTTTTAGAATCTTATGCTTTGAAGAAAAATGAATAGGAAAGTTAAAATTTTAGGTTTCACGAAATATCTTTTATTCCAAACGCCGTTTTTTAAAAAGATATTGTAAATTCTTTAAGTTGCATGAAACCATTATTGTATTATACCTCTATAATGTGTTTTTTATATTCAAAAGATTCACCTCTGCAACTAAATTTTCAGTCTCAAAACTTTCCCTCAGGTCACAAGATCCTGTGCAGTTATTCTTCTTTGAACCGTTTGCCTCTTAAAATTATACAAAAAGGTCCTGAGCATGCGCTGATGTCTAGGACATTTCAATCGAAACCCACCCCCGCACTAAAAAAAGACACTTCTTCAAGGAAACTAGCTGGCATTTTCTCTTGAAATTGTCAACCAAAGCCTTGGGTTATTTTGCGTTTTAATTCTCGTACTGACAAAACTTTTGTGTAGTTTCTCTTGTGCAAGGTTTGACAAAAAACATCCTAACGAAACTTATAATTTTACAGTTCAAGGGTAATGTTATTTACTGTTTCCCCAAGTGATTTACGCGCATGTTTCTTGTTTGCCAAAAAACGCGATTCCTCTCTGGTAACCTCGATCTCTATCTGAAAACTACGCATGATGAAAAATGGCCCGCTGTGGGCATAGATTTACACGATTGTTACGGTACCTGCGTATTACACAGAGTTATATATCTTAATTTGCGTCTCCTCTAATGTGTAATTCGTGTATGTTGTAATCCGTTTTTACCTTCCTCTCTGCGAGCCTAAAATTGCACAAAAAGAGGACTATCAGGCTCGTATCCTCCCGAAATTACCAATAAAATGTGTTGTCATCGGACAATTGCAATTGGAAATTACGCATTAATTGCATCCCGTTCCGTTATTACTTACTGCATGCAACTGGCATCAGAAAATTTGATGAGACACGTGTTTTGCTTGATTCGTCTTCTTCTTATTTTTCTTCCTCCTTCTCCTTTTTTTCTTCTTCTTCCTCCTCCTCCTCTTCTTCTTCCTCCTCTTCTTCTTCCTCCTCTTCTTTTTATTCTTCTTCTTATCCGTCTTATTCTTCTTGCTCTACGTATTCGTATAATTCTTCTATTCTCTATTCTTTTTCTTCTTCTCTTATTCTTTTTTCTTCTTCTTTACTTCTCTTCTTCTTATTCTTCTTCTTCTTCTTATTCTTGTTCTTATTATTATTATCTTATTCTTATTCTTATTTTTCTTCTTATTCGAGTCTTGTTCTTGTTCTTATCCTCTATTCTTCGTCTTATTCTTCTGTTTTTGACAGATAAGGCTTAGTTATACAAAGCCTCAAAAAACTACGGCAACATATTTTATAAAGTCATCACTTGGCACAGACAGAGATGCTCATAAGATAATTTCGTATCTTCTCTAAAAATTTTATTTCTGGGATGGTACAGCGCAAAAAAATCCAACCATCCTTCTTCTTAAGTGTCTTGAATGTACTTATTTTTCAATGATTCCTTGTTTGTAATGCCAATTTTTTGGTTTTCTTTTTGTTGCAGGATTTCTAAAACTTAGCCTGTGTGGACTGATCTTAATAGCTTTATCCTATGCCATTTATATTATCAATCCTGTAGATGTAATTAAAGCTCAGGTCAGTACATTTCTATCCTTAATTCAACGAACCCCCTGAATAATTTGAATATTTATGTTTATTTAACCTTATTTTATGACAGTTTACCGTGAAAGCAGCTCCTTGCGGTGATTCCATGTTTTCCCGATAATTTGGTTCACAATTTTCCCTAAAGATTCTGAAAAATCAAACGAAAAATATTCATAACTTTCCTAAAAAATGAACATGTTATCGAAGGAAATTTGGCAGCTGTCGAATGTTCATACGGCGTTCTTCCTCAGCACGGCAGAATTGGGCGTATATCGTGCTTATCCACATCTATTTTCCCGCTTTGAGACGGTTTTAATAAAAGCAGCATGTTAGTTCTCAGTCCATTAACAGCGCGTAGTTAGATGAGCCTCTTTTCCATTTTTGGAGAACAGGGATTATCGATCATTCGGACGGAAAGTTGATTTCTAGCTAGTGCGTATAATTTCAGCTCACATTAGCAGATTTATATGCATTTATACCCAACAACTCACTTTCCACTGTGAAAATTAAAATAATCAAGTCTGGTTAGTGCCTGGATTCCTTTCCGGCAGGCATCTCGTTTCCGGGGAACCAGGCTGTACCCCTAGATGAATACACAAGTTTGGGAAAATACTTGTGCCACGTATTATATCTCCTTGTTTTACTGCGAGAGCTCTGCATTCAATTTGAATAAATCATCGTATAATTGATGAGTTGGGAGGAGCCAATTGGGTTTTATGACCAACAGAAGACAATACAAGATATACGAGTGGATTCGTTGAACTTTTTATTACGTTTGTTGATGATTAACCTGACGGAATGAAGCAAAAAGATCTATGTGCAAGCGTTGTTTTCGTAATAAACGCATCCTGTCTCATACTTATGCGCTTTTTCGAAATTCTGAATGCGGATGGATCTCATTGCTAAATGACGTCAAATTATGGACCATTAGCCAATTCTGCCGTGCTACGGAAGAACGCCGTGTGAACATTCGAGAGCTGCTAAATTTCCATCAATAAAATGGTTATTTTTCAAGAAAGTTATGAATATTTTCCCTTAAAATTTTTAGGAGTTTTCGGTGAAATTGCGAGTAAAATTATCTGAAAAATTGGAGGAAAAATATTCACACGTTCACTAGAAAATTCGTGTTTTATCAAAGGAAATTTGGCAACGCCTGAAGGTTCATACGGCGTTCTCCCTTGGCACGGCAGAACTGATGCGGCTCTTAAAATGGAGGGAATCAGCGTATCGAAATGACGGAGAATGTTTTTGAATCAGTGGTTATAATTAAATTTACAGATTACCTGTCCGTGATTTACGACTAAAAAGATAGTCGGAAATTTAGTTTCAGCCACACTACACTTTTATAAAGTTCTTAGAAGCTTGAAAGCGTCATGGGTTTCCCAAGACTTTGCCATTCCCTCTGACATGTCTGCTAGTCATGGCATCTGAGATAATGAAGGGAATTGTATGACTGCTTCATTTCTTACATTGTTCATCTCCGGAATAGTCTATCTCTAATTAACAGATCGAAAAGCTATCATTTCGGGAAAAAAATCGAGTGCACACTTAAGAAAATTCAAGTTAAGGATTACCAAAAATTTTAGTTGTTGTCATATGTCACTTTAACTTCTTTTAGTTTCTTTTATGCGTGCGTAAAAATAGTCTTAATAACATGAATCTGTACAGAAAACATAAGCGGTTACTTACAGCTATAACAATAAGTAAGTTCAGAATCAAAAGCACAATGTTTTCATATTTTATCTTTGTTAAGGTTCTGTAGAGCGGTTCACGCATCAGGAATTTAGGAAATCAACTCCTTAGCAAAATATCAACATATCCATTAACCATCAAATGAGACACAACTCATACAAATGATCGTTATTCAAAACCAATGTTAGTTATAAGGGCATGTAACTTTTATAAAAGTTGAGATTCGTGCTTCCTTTAGTGTCGGACAGTTTTTACTCAATCGTAAACTCCTAAAGAGAAAGCATGCAGCAAAGTGTCTTTAATCTTATCGGTGATCCAGGATTGCGCGGGAGGTCTAAGAAAATATATGAGGATTGCGCGAATAAAAACCTTAACATCTGCTACAGGAATGCGCAAATTTAAAATGAAGTAAATTGAAGGTAGAAATTTGGCAAAACAGGGAACAGTTTGCAAATAAATGCATTTTTATGTTGACACTAATTTAGGTTGGTTTGTTGACAAGTCATTGATGTATTACCCAGTGGCGTGGCGTGATTTGCGACATATCGATTGTTATGCCACTTAAACCTATGGTAAAGAATCGATTATTAAGGTGTTCGCTGCGAACACCCTGTTTATCGATCCTTTTCCATAGGTTTAAATGGCAGATCAATCGATATATCGCAATTCACGCCAGAAAATTATTTAATCGTGAGAAATGGGGCAACGTTGGATTGCTCATACGGCGTCGAAACACAACATAGGCCTCTATTATTCGATGCCGTGATTATTCTAATGCGAGTTCGAATAATCGCGCCGAACACAGTGCGGCCGGCGTTGAACGTATTTTAGCGCCTGCTAGACTGGAGGAATACTTCACGCATTGCGCCAAACAGTGCGGTCGGCGCACAGCCCATTTCAGGCCTACAAGACTGCACGAATACCTCTCGCATTACGCCAAACGCAGTGCCGTCGCGCGTCGGTCAGTTTGCGTGAAACGCATATTAGCGCTCACAACTCACAAGACTGTAGGAATGCTGTAGGACTGCGTGTCATCATTATTGACTTTCTGCTCCAGTTTTTACCATAATTAAAGGGGAAATATGTGTATTCACATTGTAACGATTCAGAAAATCGGATGATATTTATTTTATTTTATTTTTTTAGTGACATTAAACAGATATAGAGTGAACTTTATCGGGTAGAAATTGTCGACACTTTTATTTGAGATCATTTAGGTAAATCCACAAAAACTTTTTAGAAAAACTCTGTTTAGCTTTTTGAAAACATGTATTAAAAATAAAACATGAAAAAGGTGCGTGACGTTGCAATCAGAGATAAATATACCCTTTCTTTCGGGGGATCTCGTCGGGGTTTGAATCCATTCATTTCTTAAAAAACTTGAACACGGTTGTTCTACGATGTTTTAGTTTTACGTGTAGTTTTTTCCAATATTTGGTGGCCGCGTAGCAGCCACAGGCCCTTAGTTCACTTTTTAAATATCTTTGAAAGCTCTCTGGGTCATTCGTGCTGCGAGGGCTATCCATCGAGAAGAGACATGCCCGTAAGTGAGGAGAGAATGAAATCTTCCACGATGTAGTTATCCACCACATACTACCAAGGTTGCCAGATTAACGTTTCCTCATTGAATATTGAATATTCGCGCAAACATATGAGTTTTCAGTATCAGAATAACTCGCGCAATCCTATGCATCTCCAAAAAGGTAAAAAAGGGGGCATTCGCGTAATCCTATCGCAGTCAATCTTACCTTGTATAGTGCCCTATTGTCATTGATTATGAGGGGAATAAAATGTATCCTACTGTGATCTCTGTATTTGAAAAAAGTTTTTAATGTTCATTTCCTTTGTTTGGTCTGTTGCAGAGACTGAGATTTTTCGAGGGTTCCTTTGCATACGGTCTGTGGAAAAAACCACCCGTAAAAGTGTACATAAATGTATATATTTTTAACGTAACAAATTCCGAAGAATTCAAGCGAGGAGATGCGCAGGAGCTAGAGATCAAGGAAATCGGCCCCTACGTATACTGGTAAGTCTTTCTCATGTGCTTTTATCAAATAAAATCACAGTATCTGTGATAATGTGATAAAGAGAAGTAAATAATGAGATATCCATATTAAAAGGGACTGTGTGGCACATATAAGGGGACCGCGTTAAACAGAAAGGAACCAAGCTACATCAGCTATTGCCAAATTGCTATTGCCAATTTAATGTTTTACATGAAAACGGTTCTGCGGATTTTCGTGCAAATTGCAGTGAAAATTCTCAATAGTTTGAAGCAAATCCCTAAAAAATTTGAAAGGAATCCGCACAAACGCTCTCTCGTAAAACATTGTATCGCCCAGTTAAATTTGGCAATAGCTGATGTGGCTTGGTTCCTTCTGTTAAACTCGGTCCAAGTGTAATTCAGTTTCGGTTGGAAAGTTCTTGCAACTTTGTTGATAATAGTCAGATCTCATTCACATTCCTGAAAGGGGCAGTCACCATGCTTGATGCATGCTGAGTATCGTGTTTCCGACTCCCTGAGCACAACTTTCGGATTCAACTCGAAGCTTCTATTGACCCCTACAACAACTTAAACAGAAATAGATTGAGAAGTAAAATTAAATCTTGCAACAACACATTTTGTTTCTGTTTTGCAGATGTTTCTCCCATTGGCGGAATTGCCCGCAGCCTAATTTTTTTTCTCTCCTTTTTTGCGATTCCACACAAAGTTGGTTTAGTTGAGCGCGGAGAAAAATTTATGACTTTATGAACCAATTAGTGGTCTATATGAAACGCCGCTAGTAGTCGTAAATGAACTAATAATTATCGGTCTGTGAATCATATTGAGGTAGCTCGTACCATACTATGGTGCATATATCATAACTAAGGTTTACGTGCTATTATTATACAATGTTGCCTTTACTACAATTAGAGGTGTTCCATATGGACCACTAATTGGTTTATAAGCCATAGATTTTTCTCATCGAATAACATGAAGTCTATAAACTTTAAATTAGAATACTAAGGCAAAAATAGTTCCATTTGCAATTTGTATGAAGTTTGCTCCAAGGCTAGTTTTTTTAAGTGGACTGAAGCTAAGTTCTTACCCCATCCTCCTCCAAAAAATGTCAAAAACAAAAACAGGGGCCATCATTGATCTATATTAAATCTATGACCTATGTGAGAAGTGAAGTTTCCATTGATGACCAATCAATTTTATTTTTTTATTGTCGTGTTACAATGGTACATATAATTTTTCATAAGTTAGCAGCCCTACACTATTGCTCATAATTCCAAAACTCCGCGACTGGTTTGCTAACGCAATCCACACATCAACTATTTGGTGCACCGGATATTCTCAAATCGTGCGTCCAACATGGGCATAATTCCATTCGTCAGAAATCAATATTTAGCATTTAAAAACTCTTGAAACTTTTAAAAAGCTTATTTAAAAGCTTCCAAAACTCCCGCACTAAATACGACTGGTTTGCGAACGCAATCTACACATCAACTATTTGATGCACCGGATATTCTCAAATCGTGCGTCCAACATGGGCATAATTCCATTCGTCAGAAATCAATATTCAGCATTTAAAAGCTCTTGAAACTTTTAAAAAGCTTATTTAAAAGCTTCCAAAACTCCCGAACTAAATACGACTGGTTTGCTAACGCAATCCACACATCAACTATTTGGTGCTCCGGATATTCTCAAATCGTGCGTCCAACATGGGCATAATTCCATTCGTCAGGAATCAATATTCAGCATTTAAAAGCTCCTGATTCGCTCGTCTGTTTCATGAATGCAGGGAGGAACTAGAGAATCAAAACGTGACATTTCACGAGAACAAGACGTTATCCTACACACCGATGAGGCTGATCCACTACGATGCAGAGCTGTCCGTTGGAGACCCTGATCTTGACTACATCGTTGTCCCGAACATTCCTCTTTTGGTAAGTCTCTAACCACCATTTCCTGATACCCAATCACTCGGAAAAAGCATAATTAATATTAAGCGCTCATATTGGTGCTTCGTCACGCAGATGTCCGATTTCGTGGTTTTAGCTGACGCCAACGACGGTTCATTTTTTGGTTGTTGGTTCATGTAAATCAATTAGAGTGACTTCAGAGACTCATCGTGTATTCTCATCTCTTAGGGAATTGAAAATTCCCACTATCAATCTTGGTGTGACAGATGATATGTATGGTAATGGAATATCCAAGTTATACAGATCGTTCCGCAAAAAATTTCGCTCTCACTCTTTTGCCAGCAATTAAGATAAATTATCCAATTACACTGTAAATGCCACCAACTTAAGGAGTACAATTCAAACCTTGTTTATTCGTTAGAAGTTAGTGCGGTTCTGGATCTGAAATTTTGTAGGATTTGTGATAAAATCTGAATTACTTCGAGTTGGGGTTTTACCTTTTATTTGCAGGAGATATAAACGGAGAAACGGAGAAAATATAAAAACGGAAATATAAACGGAATTTTTGCGAGACGAGAAGATTGCGAGAACAGAGATTGATCAAAACTAAAAATTTGGTGACTAAGGCAACGACCAAGGGGGACCCTCCGCTTCAGGATCCTCTAATTCTAGATCTATGACATTGCTAAAGGTAAAATTTAGTGATGTGTACAAATTTGTCGGACAGTTTAATCTTAAAAAACTGGGTTACCTACTAATTTTTAGTAAAAATCTGTTAATTGGTTCAAAATATGTGTAGAGACTTTAATTTGGCTGTAAATACGAGAAGAAAACAACGAGCGAAAACACGATAACTTTATTGATAGGCACCAAAATATTAATGTGGTTGTTAAGTTATAATAAGACAATAGCCACAACGAGAAAATAAATACACAGCAATAGAACACAGATCTTTTTATTGTTTTTTCTTTCTTCTTTTTCTTCTCTCACTTCTGCAGTGGATATTAACACACAAAGAGAATTAACGGTTCGCTAAGGCACAAGGCAGGTCGGTTTAAAGGCATATTTTAGCCATTTATTTCCAAAGAATCTCTTTTAAGGTAAGGCTAAAAGCACGAAAGGCACCCGGTATCACTCTTGAGTTATGAAATTATTTCTTTTGGTTTTTTTTTCGTAAACGTGTCGTGTGCAATAAGTATTCACGTCCATTTGAGATTCCTTCCATTTTAGAGAATTTCGAGAGTATCGTTTTTAGTTCTCGTATCGGATAGTTTTGGCTTGATATTTGAATTTTTTTTCCAAAAGAAGAGACAACTGAAGAGGTCAGACAACCAAGAAGACTTGCTATCCATCATCCAAATTTTTGGACAAGCGCAAAGTATTTAGACGAAACCAAACGTGATTATTTCGTAAGATGTAACCGAGCTTGTCCTAAACGAAATATATAATATATCGTAATTCAGTGCCGTTTAAAATAGCTAACTGACCGTGAATGACGCAAAGATCATCGGCGAGGTTGCCAGTTCTCAATGTTAAAGCACTTTTTCAGTGATACACGATGAGTCACTCACACGGATATTTATAGGCACACAGTAGGTACATAGCCTATTGAAAGTTTCATACTTTCCGATTCTGTTTATTTTTTCAAATTAAAGCTTATAAACAATATCCTTGGGATTATGCGAATATTTTTGAATGTGTGATAAATTCACAGAGCCTTAGATAAAAAATCCTTTTTTATTTATTTATTTTTTTTTATTTTTTTCCCCCTTTCCTTCAAAAGTGAGACCTGAGCGGAAATGCAAAGATTCCTATTTTCCAATTTTAGACATACATATTTAGTAATCTATACTTCATATGTGCCTTCTTCAGAAAATATAAATTCGTCCTTTGATGATAGACATTCATTATAGAATCACTCTGGCAATAAAGTTTGCGCGTAGCAATGATTTGACATCATTAATGATGTGCGTCCTCAAAGATTGTCCACTAAGGACAATAATTGCGTCTCTTTCACACTTCTAATTTATGTCAATGATTTACGAGACAAATGGCACCATATCTTAAATTTTATTGATTTAATTTAATTTTATAGATCTTGACGGACATGGTAAAAATTAAACCATGAATTCATTATTTTTATCCAGGACATCGATTTTTCAAGTGAAATTAAGTAGCTCTTATGCAACCAATTAGGGGTGGCTCGTATATTGTTGGGGCGTGAGCAATTTTCTTCATTTTTTTCACATTCCCTCTCCCCATGTTAGGCTCTTATCAGGAGTCTATAATATAAATTTTGGCAAATGCCAGGCACTTCATGCCACCTCTCACACTTTTCTATGCGCCTGATGTCACTCATGAACGGTCTCTTATCTTGGGCTACTTAAAATTCAACTTTTTAATTTTTCTAATTGTATCAATTCAAGTAAAAAGGTTCCTCGTATTCAAAAGTATTTGAAAAGAGAATAACGCTAAACACACGCTTATTTAGACCAGTTTACATCGTGACATCCTTTTTCGACATTACGTGATCTATCGGTCGCAAAACCGAAAAACTCCATAAAAATATATACAATTTCTTTCAGTTGTCAAATTGTGTGCCGAGCTGAAAACAACTCGGTGAATGGATGAATATCTGCATTGTACCCTTTAAAATCTTAGTTTGAATTTATAAACCAACAAGAAACAAATGAATACTTCGGTCTGAACATCTCTCTGAAATTTTCTGTGAGTATTCTTGAATGAGCGCATAAAGGCCACAGCAAATTTTACATAAAACTATTGGTCAGTGTTTTCATGAAAAAATAGGGGAAAAAAGTAAAGGAAAAGCTACTTTGCAATCAAGGATACGCATATTTGGACTGCATTTTGCAAAAAAGAACCACGAGCATTGCAATGTTGCCAAGACTGTGCAACTCCCTTGGTCTTGGAAAAAAACCTGATTATCCATTGACAGTTTCTATTTTACTCGCTGAAAACCGTGAATCCAAGACAAAAATTACCATGTAAATTTCGTACTTTTTCATGATTTCAGTTATTTTACTGCAAAGCATGAATTTGCACAATCTTAACATCATTGCAATGCTTCTGGTTCCTTTTTGCAGAATGCAATCCATTTGTGCTCCAGTCATTAATAATTAGTTTTTTTTTTTTTTTTTTTTTTTTTTTTTTTTTTTTTTTAACAAAAGGCAGGAATAATTGCCGAAATAGGTGGACATTGCCAGGTCAAAAAAGCTAAACACTTTAAGACCTCTATCGAGACAAACTATTCGCAAAACCATATACTTTGCTACAGCTTGTCTATAATCAGTTCAATGGACGTAATTATAAATGTTCGTGTGTAAATGACCATTTGGCGCCCGGGTCAGCAACAACGCCCTCCTATTTCACAACGGAACCCGCTGTACAGATTTGGCCTCAGTTTGGCAAGTCGTTAGCATTTGCGCAAAAAAATGATCTTGATCCCCGACGGAGCAAATAAATTTGCCCAACAAGTGACGCACCGACAACAGAACCACCAATTTTGAGTGCAGAGTGCCCGAGAAACTTCCTCTCGAAATAGCGTTGACCAATGTTAAAAAGATTTCGGCTCTAACATTGACAGCTGACAGCAGGCAGGTGTTCGGAACTTTGTTGTCATATATATATTTTAAGATATTTTTATACTTATATTTTTGGTTCCATGGGCCTTGAAGAAAAACCTGCTTCAATCTAATATCGGACTTTATCATTAGCCTCACATACTCATACCAGTCCATTCCATTTTTTTCAGTATTTAACAAACATTGAAGGTCATTGACTCATAGGAAGGCTGTTATTTTTGGTTAAAAATACCATATTCGACAACCCAGGCTGATGACCTCTAAAAATGAGTAAAATATTTTGCCTCGGTTTCGATCGAATTCAGTACTAAGTCATATGTTTGGTTTTATAGTCAATTTTAGTTCACTATCTTTTGAGTATTTGGTTTTGGTCCGTCTCACGCACGAACTGGAAAACGGAAATTTCGAACCGAAAGTAATTTTTGAAAACAGAAAAGATGCTTCAGTGGTGATTCTTGAAAGTTGGCAACACTGTTTTTCCTCCATTTAATTGTTTGCAAAAAATCGATTCTCAGTAAGGCAGCTTGCCTCGCCTGGTATCGATATTTTTAATGGGTTTAAATGGAAGCAAAACAGTAACAGTGTTGCCAACTTGCAAGAATCGCCACTGCTTCACTCATTGTGACATAGATCTTGGAGACTTTAACGCTCGGGAAAGAAAAAAAGACATAATTTTAAACGTTATTTCAGGCGTATGGCTTTTGTATGAGTAGAAAATATTGAAGTAAACAATATTTTAAGGATGTTTCAGATTGATACTTTCATATAAAAAAAACTTTTGGAAAGGAGGAAACCGAAAAGAAGGATTAAGCACACTGAGAAAATGTATTATCAGCGAGAACAATGAGATTAGTTTAGTGATCAATTAAAGATAAGAGTATAGACTTTGTTTTTTTACAAAATGGATAATTTAAACGAGCATACACAGGAAATGTTAATTTATCATGGTTGAGCTGATTTTGGCATTTTTTGACGTTCCTACGTAGCCCACGTAAAAGTATGATGAGGAAACTGGTTTGAGTAGTGTTTAATTGTGTACCCTGTCTTGTGGCCTATTACCTTTTTCCTGATTATGTAGCCTCCAAAACTTTGGTGGCCTTAAGACCTCCTAACACCTCAGTCAATCACAGTGTAAAATGTTTAAACACCCCCTTCCGCTTATTCCTTGAAGAAATAAGCTATTCAAGGACGAAACTGATAGTTAGGTTCCAAGCAGAAACAATATATTTTACAGACCCCGCGTCAGCAATCCAAGCAATTTTAATTGGACGAGGCAAACGTTAAAGTCAGATTCAAAGCTATTTTTTACCATGATTGATGAGCATCTTGCTGAACATAGAATTCGCCGAATAATAACTGATGGATACTGATTACTTTGATCAGGAGGTTTTTGAAAATGATGTTAGGTTTGAAAAAGCAACGGTTCATATCTGCCGTAATTAGTCATTGTTAGGCTAATATGAGCTTTGAATTTCGGAAGTTCTAAACCACAGGGCAGGTGAATGTCTCAAAGTTTTTTAAGTTTATTTTCCATTGAGCACGTAATTGAAAAAAAGTCTTATTTTGATACCCAAAATCAACCCCAAAAATACTCGCGTTTAACTGAAAATTACATAATAAAACGTATGCCTTTTAGCATTTTTATTTTCTTTTACACCTTGAACACATTTCTGACTTTAAATTAAACCCAAATCATATTTCAAGAGGGGAGGAGGTCTAGGTGGGACTTTGCTTTTCAAAGCGAGGGCTTTCTTGGTAGGTACATAACCTCATAGAAAAAATATTCTTATTTTATCCCAAATAATAGGAGATCGTATCTCTTGAAAATATTCGCGTTTGACAACTCTGCGGCCGATCGTTGAAATTGATAGACAAAACGATAGACAAAGAAGCTAAAGCTTCCTCCAATGAGATTCCTCCTTATCCTTTTTGTCTTCTCTCTCTATAGCTTTACCTAATAATTTCACCAATCAACCCGCTGGAACCCTAGTATTTTGTCTTTGGTCGAAAAGGGGGCCCCTTTCTCGGAGAAATAATCTATTTAAGGAACGACGGTGACCAGAATGCCAACTTCCAAGATGCACTGAAAAAATATTCTCGGCGTTTTTAACAAGGAACGTTGGCACCTTTACCATCTCACTTTTTTTTACCAATTATTGGTAATTTTACCAAAACAGGCTGGTAAGCTTACCTAAAAACCGGTATTTTTACTGTTTTTTTTCAGGTAAGAATACCGTTTTTATTGGTAATCAATTCCCGGTAACGTTGCCATTTTATCTCGGTAATTCTACCACAGTCGAAAAAAAATATTGGCGTTTTTACCAAGGTCCAGTGAAATCACCGAGAAAGTTCAATAATTATACCGAGATTTCTCGGTAAAATTACTAATTCCACAAATGGTAATTTTACCAAGAAAAAACTGGGATCAAATAGAACCCTGAATTCTTGGTAATTTTACCCTTTTCTTAGTAAATACACCGAGATTTTTTTTTCAATGAGAGAACATTCACTATTTTCGTATGACATCACTCAATCCCGATGGCGGTGACCCTTCCTCGTGAACAAGTGACCCGCGATAAAAGAGTATTTTACATAATTCCGCACTGCAGCGCGGTTTGCGGTTCGCGGTTCGCGCCTCCGCAGCCAATTAATGTGGAACAAGAAACCGGTTGTCGGTCGTTGGACGCTCGTTGTTATCTCATCTTCGGACACGGGATGTCAACAGTGTTACGTCTCGTCTCCCCCCTTCGCCTTTGCACAAACGTTAAAATCCCACAATAATTAAAGGGGATTCCGGCAGTGTTGCCTTTCCGCCTTTCTACCGTTTTGACACCCAGAGATAATTGGATCGCATTTAGCAAAAAGGAACCAGCGCTATGACAGTGTTTTCAAAATCGTGCAACTTCTTCTTTTCTTTAAAAAATACTTTATATATGCCCAGTATTAATTATTTGCACAACTATTTTCCTTAAAAGTTAATAATTTTATGGTGGGAAGCAAAAACTATTTGCTATTCTGGGAGACTTTTGAGATAATTTTAAAGAAGCAGCATTTCTACAACACTGTATTCGCGCTGGTTCCTTTTTGCTAAATGCAATCCAATTCACTCATGAGCTGAATTGGATTGCATTTTGCAAAAAGGAATCACTAGCATTGCAATGATGCTAAGATTGTGCAACTTCATTTTTTGCAATAAAATTGCGGAAATCGTGAAAAACTATGAAATTTAGATGGTAATTTTTGTCTTAAATTTACAGTTTTTAGCGAGTAAAATAGAAACTATGAATGGATAATCGGGTTTTTCCTCCAAGACAAAAGAAGTTGCACAATCTTAGCAACATTGCAATGCTAGTGGTTCCTTTTTGCAAAATGCAATCCAATTAGAGAGTTTGCTGGAGCTGAAATACCATCGATCACTTGAACTCGTCTAATCCTTAAACCCTAAATCGAACAACAACAACAAGAAATTCCGTCGCTCTACGTCGAAAATAGCAGACACGCGTAAATTGTGCCGTGTTACCGTAAAGAGCAGCCCACCCAATTTTGAAATTGAGTCTTCTTTAAAATTCCTCTGATTTAATTATTATCACATGGATGATTCTACTTAAATAAAAAAATCTGCCCGACTTACAGAATATAAAGCTGAGACGGTCTGGCCAGGGGTGCTAGGCTGCTTCAGCACCCCAGAAATGCTGACAAGTGCCTCAGAGGGCCCCCAAAACTTGAAAAACCCACTTATAGGAAGATTTTAGAACATATAGGGGCCCCACCCGATAGGAGGGGCCCTGAAAACGCAACAGCACACGAAGAATTTTTGATTCAGACCGATACTAGTTGTTGCAGAGCAGTAAGTGCGCGAAGATGAACGTTATTTTTTTCGACAAAACAGCAGTAAGTCCACATTATCCCGCGAGATAGTCCTAGCTCCATCGACTCGGGTAAAATTTATCGTGCACTGGAAAAAAAAAAAAAAAAAAAAAAACACATTGGATCTAGAGTCCACACTCTTAAAAACATCGACAAGAAAAAATACTCTTGATTCAATCGGATTTTTGCTTAAATTACCAAGCCTCTTAATTTGAGCGGATTTCCTTTTGATTTAAGCTAAAATCTGATTGAATCAAGAGTATTTTTCTTGTCAATGTTTTCAAGAGTGTGGACTCTAGATCCAATCTGTTTTTTCCAGTGTGTGGTATTCAGTGAAGCTTTAAATCTGCGAACTTGTCGTTGAAACGCATCTAGGTATTTCCTTTAAAAAAAATCAAAGAAAAAGTCTGATTATTCCGGACACGTGGCAAGACTGATGACGAAGAGTGCCGATCCTGCCGCGGTATGACTCGCTCGAGATGGATGTGATATTGGCATGAGCAGGAGCAGGCGTCTGGCATTTGGGCCGAGTTCAGTGGGTTAGTAGCGTCGATTTAAGACCCGCGGAAGTGATGGCTCGCACCTATACTCTGACAGATGGCTCCTGGTCGCGAACCATCGCGGGATGCTCGTATGCCGAAACGGATCGTTCGATCTCTTTGTCTCGTCCTAGCAAAAGGCCCAACCGGCCGATTATTGAAATTGATAGACAAAGCTATAGACAAAGAAGACAAAAGGGATATGGGGGGATCCTTTAGGAGGAAGCGGGTGGTTGCGATGGACAAAGAAGGTAAGTAATAGACTAACCGCTCACAGGCGTCAAATGCGCCTAGAAAATCGGCCATGGTGCCTACAAAATGAAGGATCTGCGCCAACTTGGCCCCTAAAAATTGCTCCTTAAAAATCTGGATTTTCACAGGAATTCACATAACGAAATAAAAACAAATCTATTCGAATTGAAAAAACTCAGAATTTTCAGCACTGCAAGTGAAAGCTTGCTATTTCTATTCTTCACGATTTCATTCTTATAGTGCTTTTGTCTTCCCCAAGTTACAGTTACTTCCTAGTTCTGTTACAAAAACATCTTGCGTCTAACTAAATGCGCCGTAATATGTAGGCAAAAAGTCCATTTGGCCCCTAAAAAATCTTCAATGGCGCCTAAAAATCGGGCTTGATGCGCCACATGGCCCCTAAAACTCAAAGGTGAGTTTCGAAACTGAGACTAACCAACGGCAACCGACAAGAGACCCGACACTTAGTGCATCATTTTCCTTCGTAGTCTGTAAAGACCACCAGTTCCAACCAATGGGATCGCTCCATACTCCCTATTCTTCTTTGGCTGTAGCTTTGTCTACCAATTTCAATAATCGGCCCGCTGACAAGCGGCACGGTGATCATTCACTGTCCTCTGCTATTTCAGTCCTTCAAACTAGGCGGTTGTGTGGTCGTAGCGGACTAATTTAGTAGCCACATCATTTGATATACCTCCGTTAAATGGTTCTACTTCTAAAAAGCGCGGCAAACGATCGATATCAAAAGATTTCGCTTGTTAAGAGTGCGGAACCATCGAATATCGAACGACGAAGTCACTAAATCAGTCTTTACATCGTCGTTTCCCGTGCTAAGGAACGTAACTTTATTCCAAAGTCACAACATTGATAAAAAGGTTCGATTTTTTACAAGAATGTGAATGTATGCTAATACATAGATGGTTATGCTAAAATCACCGTCTCTCTGTGTAAATGACTCTTGTTTGTGAATGCAAGTGTTTTTAATTTAACACACATATCAACGAAGTTGATTTTTGAAGCTTTTCAATGATTTGTTTGCTTCCTGGAAACTTTTTCAAGTTAGAGAGTTTTCATCCGCAAGAAAGTTTCCAGATTTTGAAGGCACTCTTATCTTCACATTCTTGAGCTTTTACATCAATATTCCTTGAGTATAAAAAATGTTCGTGATTTTTGGCCAACGTGCGCGTAAGAGTTACCTTAAACACTAAAAATCTCAATACACAGGGAAAGAGCCATGAGCCCATTCGAGCACACTTTTCCGTCGAAGAGCTTTGCTGTTTGGTGCAACAGTAGTTACGACCCTTTAAAAATTGGTTTCCATTGGTTCCTCTGCATTAAGATTTTCAGTTTTTAGCTGAACCCTTACGCTTGTTGGCCAAAAAATTACCAACTTTCTGTACCTATGATCGAATCGTGCGTCAAACCACAATTGGACGGAGTTAAACAGAAAGGAACCAAGCCACATCGGGATCGAACCGAAAAATAGAGGTTTAAAGCTTAGCTCCTGCATAAGACTCAATGTAAATGATAAACTTCTAGTTCAATTTCTGCAAAATTTCCTCCAACAAAAACTTTGAATTTTTGGCGATAGATAGTAGAGCAGTGGTTGAGTTCAAAACCACTCATAACTCAATTTTTTCAAAAATGTGGGTTGGTTCCTTTCCGCCTAACTCAGTCCAATTAGTTTACAATCTTGAGAATGTAAAAATCTCTAAATTTAAAAAACAAGGGCGGTATCCCTTTGATAAATAAAGTAAAAGTACGATAGAAGAGCACCGCTTTCGATGTACATGTTTTCTTCAGTTTCCTGATCAGGATCGATCATTCACAATTATTTAAGACCGCAGGCGTACATTATCCCGTGCGCATACACATACAGGCGAAGGGAACCTCTTTAATCATACCACGCGTCACGCCCAAGTTCAGCTGGACGGCTTTTGAAAAACTTGCGTTTTCCCGCTGACATATTTTAAGTTCTATCGCGGCTTCGCGTTTCCGGGATCTTCGTCCAGGTCTGCGAACGTGAGATCTCCGATCAATAACAGCAGTTGCCATACTTCATTTAAATTGCTTGAATTCCACGTCAGTTTTTTGAAAAAAAGTCGTATTTTCCACCACTAGCCGTCAACGTCACAGAGCCAGGTTTGCCAGATCGCGTCGTGAAGTTCACTTTCCTCGCGAGGTGGTATGGGGAAAATGAAGTCTTAAACGCCGACTCACGGCTATGTTGTTCGATTGATCTTCCTGAACGGTTTTTGCGTCATTTGTATCAATCGGAGGAGTTTGATGCTACATTTCCGTGTTGTTATTCTTGCTCGGTGTAACGTGCAGTCATCGAGCGGTTTTAATTTTCCAGATGCGGCCTGGGCGATAAGCACATGCAGCTGCGTCTTAGTAATGTAACAAAGCCATATCTATACTGAGGAGTTCCGACTTTCTTACGAGGAAAAAAGTCTCTTTTTAAGATTCAAGTAAAGGAGCCCACAGAAAAAAAGAACTTAAAATATTTTTAGACTCCTGGTTATACGTGATTCCTTAGACTTTTAGTAGCTAGTGCAACATTTGTTGTAGCGTTAACTACGCGGCTGGTGAGATATACAGAAGCTGTAGGTTATTCTAAAGTTTGAAGCATCTGTGAATGAAGGAAGTATCCTGCAGAATGAGTGCATTCTTATTTCTCTCAAAGTCACGTAGATGTTGCGAACTTGCGAGTGGCGACTACCACTAACGCGATTCAGGTTCGATCCCGGCGGCTCGCACCTGATTCTTAACGCATTGGCGCCTACAAACCTAAGTGGATACTTCAAGCATTGTGCGATGCGTGAAGTATCCACTTAGGTTTGTAGGCGCCAGTGAGCCTCCCGCACTAGCAGCTCGCCGCTCCGCTCTGTTAGGCTTTAATATTTAGCGTTCTTTTGCTTTCTCATGCTTTTGAAATGTTAGCACACTTTGCATTGATTATTCTCAATTAAATTGATAGTAAAAAATATGTATCAATTTATCAAAGGAGAATAACAATATAATGTGTGTTTTTTAAATATCGGTGGTTCTTTGTCAAAAATGATTTCCAGAGCACTTTAATTTTTTCTTTTACATGTTGTGCTTTCATTGTGCTGCAGCGAGGTGTACGCGCAACG
This sequence comes from Bemisia tabaci, assembly GCF_918797505.1. Classification (NCBI taxonomy): domain Eukaryota; kingdom Metazoa; phylum Arthropoda; class Insecta; order Hemiptera; family Aleyrodidae; genus Bemisia; species Bemisia tabaci. The sequence continues at coordinate 395,980 of NW_027311737.1, read as the reverse complement.
AAACGCTCAAAATTTGACGTATTTGACTCTAAAAGGTCGATGTACAAATCGGTCAAAACTAAAAATTGCGTGCTTCTTGGTTTTTTCCCTCTTTTATTCATTTTTGCAGTTCCTGTCGGCACAACTGCGGCTCATTAAGATTAATGTCGCTTGGAAAAGGTTTTACAAATATTTGTCACGTTTTAAAAATATAAATGTTTTCAAAATGAAGTAATAATTTCGTAAAGAAAAAATAAAAAAAAATACCTATACATATATAAGGTATATTGTGCATTCAATATTTTAAGGATATAAATAAAACCAAATATTCACCAATGACAATTTAAAAACATGATTCAAAAGGAGAAAGTAATAACATTTCATTTAGAAAATGAGCAACCATAACAACACGTACTTCTCTCTCAATTTCTCATTTCCATATTGTGAATATAATTTTACATAGCGACTAAAATATAACGCTTGGACCAAGTCACTGTTGCTTATTTTACGTGTGGGCGTATACTACTGGACAAAAAAGGTGCGCGGACAGAAAATCGTCTACAAAATGTCCTGAAACCACCGGTAGCGCCATTTTCTCAAAATTCATGGTTGACATTTTGGTAAACGAGTTCTTTCATCTCAACAGTGCTCACCTTCCTCTAGGAACCTGAAAACACACCTACATTGAAAACAGCTGAGCTTTTCTTGAGTACAATCGTATTACAGCTTTCCTGCTTGTTTTTTACGGTGTATTGGGGAAACATACCCATGAAAGCCAGAATGGAGATGTTGCATGTGTGAGGAATTTGCGATTTGACTGTCGATTGTAATGTAAAAGTTCGCGAGAAACACGATGGTGCCACTGGTTTTCTCTGAAATCAACTCCCAAGCTCAAAAAAAGCTCTCAAGTTAAAGCCAAAATGGAGGGGATATCCCACGCTATCCTGAGAGTCCACCTCTACATCAATACAAACTCTCCAAGCAAAGATAGGGAGCAAATACATTGGCAGGGTTGCCGTGTTTTCAGTTTTGGAGTCCTCAGATAAAGTGGCAGCTGGCAGCCCTGTCAATGTATTTGCTCCCTATCTTTGCATGAAGAGTTTGTTTTGATGTAGAGGTGGACTCTCAGGATAGCATGGGATATCCCCTCCATTTTGGCCTCAACTTGAGAGCTGTTTTTGAGCTTGGGAGTTGATTTCAGAGAAAACCAGTGGCACCATCGTATTTCTCACAAACTTTTACAAAAGAATCAACAGTCAAATCGCAAATTCCTCACGCATGCAACATCTCCATTTACGAGGGTTGCTCCGGTCGGACCCATCCGTATTGTGACAAACGATTACGAATTTAAGCTTATCATCAGGGCGGTAGGAAGGAGACCCGATGACACACGTCAACAACCTTACGGCGACTCGATTGGGTCCCATAATCGGTGAGCCTTGACCGCTCCTGAACTTTGATTCCGCCGAAACACCATCCGCGAGTACATTGTGCCGACATCATTTATCAAGATTACCAGGATGTAGGAGTAAAATTTTGCACGGCGATTCTGAATCATCCTTGAGTTGTCAATTTGTCGGGCTCATTTAAACGTGCGAATCCATGATACTCATCGTGGAAGTGCTCGCTTGAATCTTTCAAGCAGGAGCACCGATTAGAATTAAGAAATCATACACGGAACGAGTTTACCGAAAATAAAGCAAGTTTTCCGGAAAACAAGGGGCATATTTTTGCCGCGCTTAGCACAAACGCCACATGAGCATTCAAATGTCGCCAAATTTCTTCTTTTAAATTCTTATTCTTGAGGAAAGCTACGAATATTTTTCCGTGAAGTTTTCAAACCTTTTACATCAAATTACGATATAAGCCTCTGAAAGATCGGAGGAGAAATATTCGCAAATTTTTCTGAAAATTCGTGATTTGGCGAGGGAAATTTTTTTTTTTTAATGCTTTATTAGATATTTAGAGATACATAGACATATTAAAGATGGTACAAATTAAATACATTATTGATCTTAAGATTAAAAGAACTAATCTAATGAAGCCCCGGAACCGCCTGTGGGCATTACATCGGGGGGTTGAGGGAAATTTTGGCGACGCTTGATGGCTCATATGGCGTTCTTACTTTGCAAGGCAGCCTTGTGTAGAATTTTTTTCTTATTTATTCCGCACGAAAGAAGTTTGCATTACAGTATTTTAATTTAAATATACTGTAGGAGCCTTCTTTATTCTTAACTAGAGAATTCAATTGTTCTTCTAAAATCAATATTTTCTTTTCTCAATTTGAACGACTGTGCTTCCTGTTCCTGCACAAAAAGAGCCAGATCAATGGACTACTTTTGCAATTATTGGGATTTACTATTTCCGGCTCATCCATAAAAGCACCTAACCGTATAAGAAAATTAATAGCACAAATGTTGTTTCTAAATGAACCAGCGGTGGTAGTTCCGTATTGTAAAATGTAGTCTAATTCAGAGAAAGGAACGAAGTGCACCGTTGTCTCCGCCTTGGATCTTTCCTCAAGTCAGAGAGAAGTGGACCAACTGCAAACACTCAAGAAGGCCCTCAAAGGAAGAAACTAACAAATATACTCCTCACATTTACCGAGCAACTTGGTTCTTCCCTCTTGAACTTGATTCTTTTACGTAAAAGAACCATGCACAATGACTCTAAATGTGGATTTGATGATTTTTAGCAGCATATTCTTGTGCAAAAATCGCTTGCGAGTTCTTTATCCAAAGCAGCTATTTTGCACCCTTATTATTTTAATGCAATCCACCCAGAATTTGCAATGCAATTATTTCCATAGGTCTTACTTCAAGAACAAATCGGAAATCTAAGTCCTGAATTGCCTACTGAAGTGTTGTTATGACTTCTAGACATGTTGATAAATTTACGTGTGGGGGTCAAGACCAAAGCTCCGGAAATATTGTAATCATGTGATGAGAAAGAGGAGGCCGGAAAGTGGGATGGGACAGAAAAACTAATGGCATCGAAATGATGAGTATTTTACGATGCATTATTTCCGAGCGGATAAGATGCACTTTGGAACATAGATTCATTGGGCACATGTGCCGACAAGGCAGACTCAAGTGACTGCGGTTACTAATGACATCGCCATGAAAAGTGCATCCAACGATTCTCGACCCTGTTCTTATGAGGTTTGAAGACAGATGATTGTTCACTTTTAAGGTCAGATTTTTGTTATTACACGCTCATGGTTAGACAAAGCCCTCGAAAAAGTGTCAAACTAATTGTCTTGATCATTATTCTGGCTATAAATTTATTTCCATCCCGGAGTTCCATGCTGCATCTTCCTCATACCTGAGGTATAAATGTGGTTTTAAAAAAACTCGTAAAAGCTCATTGAAGCCATACACTCACAATCCACACTGCACGCTGAAAGTTACATGGCGTGTTTGAGTGCCAGATGAAAACTTTTCTCGTGACACTACGATGAAACTTGATGGAAAAGGGACCTAAGACATTGAATTCTCCGGGTGGACCAGCTATTTCATTCGGGCCGAAAAATTTTAATTGCATTAACCGAAAGTCGGAGGAAAGTTACTTCGTGACTGATGGAGCATTGCATTTTTCTGTTTCTGTGACTGAAATAAAGCTCATTTGCATTTAAATGAAATTCTTTCATTCAAGCAATTTTTGTCTCGAAAAAATGTCTTTAAATGAAAGAGAATAGGGAATTTTGCGCGCCATTTTTTTATTGATTCATCTGAGAGTGCTTAAAAAGCTGACCTCATAGTATTTTTTTAAATTTTTTTTTGGTTTGGAAAACAGTATAAACATGGATTAAAAAGTGATGATTTGCACCTAGTGATGTCATCTGGTAGCAGTTCTCGTTTAAAGACATATGCACTCATCATAGTTTAGGAGATTTGAGAACTTTGTCATATTTCCTCGAATAATTGTTCAAATTAGAAACCAAGGATATCTTATTCATAGTGCGCTCAGTACAGTTTCCCCTTAAACACGAAATTCATTAAATTTCAGACACCTCCAAATTCTCCAATTTATTTTATTGAAAATAAGTTTCATAAACAATTTCCAATCACCTCTATGACTACGCACTTCAAAGGTTTTAGTGTAGTGGAAGCTTTAGTATACCCCATCATTGTGTCACGTGACAACAGAGTGGACACGAAACTGAATCCGTTGTCAAAAGGCACTTAAACTGGCTGGATTCTTTAACATACTTATACAGTGTTATTTCTCTGGAAAGGGATTCCGTAGTTGTTTCGACACTGTTCTTCAAGTATCGATACCGAAGTGCAGTCCGGCACGCGAACCAACCTTGAGCTACGTCTCGCGTCTTCGCTCTTGCACTCAGCTTTAGCGTTCTTTGACACTTTCGCACGATGTCGCCAAATCACCTTCCAGACATTACCACACTGGAAAAAAACTCCGGCGGTGGGAGCCGTAATTGAATTAGTGAGAACGCAAACAAACCAACTCGGTAACCGGAAAATGCTCTTTTTTCATTAAAGACAGTCAATTTTTTAAAAGATCGTTGAAGTTAGCGCATTTGTTCCAACTTGCATCTATAAAGTATCCTTAAGAACTTGTCTTTCGGCACTAAAAATATTTTTCTTAGACTAACATCTTCACCTTCTGTGCAGTTTTGTGCCTGTCTCGAGTGTTTTCATTTTTTCGAGTTGGTGTGTTTTCGTTCTCACTGATTCAATTACGGGCTATAGAAATACCGCCCGCTCCGAGCTCAAAGGCTGAAAATTCCGGGTGCTGGAGGCGTAGCTTCGATTGCTCCGGGTTCAGAGGCCGGCTCCAACAGCCGGAACTTTCGGCCTCTAAGCCCGGAACGGATGGTATGTCTATATTACCCGTAATTACGGCTCCCACGGCCGGAGTTTTTTTCAGTGCACAAAACCGTCAACATTCTGCCGAAGCAATAAAAAAACAATTTAAAAAGCGGGTAACAAGGCTAAAATTTTACATACATTCTGCCGATACATACATACACGATGCCATGCATTCAATAATTCTGCCGAAGTATTCCTAAGCTTTTTGACAGATTTCACCAGAATCATCCAAAATGCTCTCACTCTCCTTAATTTTCTCATAAGATTTATTTCTATATGGAGAGACTTTGTGAGCAGTATTATGCCTAAAAATTTTCCGTCAATTTTCCTTCCTTGAGTACACTTACAATGAACTTTCTAATGATCCTCATTTTTTCACCAAAAATCCAAGCAAAAACAATTAACTTCGAAATTTCCAATTTTCTTTATTTCGTGCGGTTTCTATGATTTTTTTACGGATTAGCGACCGATTTGGTGTCTACTCAGCTAACCATTTTTTCACAAATAACTTCCCCGAATTCTAAGCTCATCATCGAGATTTCGTGCCTAAAGTAGGCGACCGCGCATAAATATACAAGATACTTGTTATTCTGATTCAGTTACAGTGGATTTTAAATATTATACTGTGGCCAATTCATTTGTAGCTTCATTCATACTGAATCACAGAAAACTTCTTATCTTTCCATGAAATCCTTCGATCAATCATTTGGGAGAGTAGTTGGTGATTTCTGAGATTCGGGTATAGAGGCGGCCAATGAAGCTCATTTGGCAATTATGGCGCCTCAGAAATCCACGAGTGCCTTCAGTCTGGACTGTTAAGGTGCAAGTTTAAATAAACTGAAGAGCTTGCTCCGTTTCATAACCTCAGGCGACACTCATGAGGACCTTGACATCACTTCCCAATATCATCTTTTCATGAGCAAACGTAAACTCTGAGAGCAGACGCCGAAAATCAGTGTCATTAAACTGCGGAGCTGTGAACTTCTGCGAATCATTGAGGTCAAAGACTTTGTGATTTGTTGGACCAGGCTTTAAGTGCTCCCCAACTATCTCGCGATGCCAGGATGTGTGTTCACAGTTAAGCGTGTGGCATGTAGTCTTAATGGACCAAATTTAGCAAAAAGGAACCAAGTTACATTTTTACAAAAAAGGGTTGCAAGTTTTAATGAAGCTAACATATACATTTTAATTTCTTTTAAACTTGACTTCCAAATTTATACTATCCTCCCAAAATATAAAAATTTACCGAAAGTTTCTAGTATTCCAAACTTGGACTTAACATTTATTTTTTGCATCTAGTCTTATAGGAAAAGAAACCTGTAATGCACGCTACTTAATATCACTTGGTCACTTTCTGTTGTATCCAATTAAAGTTTATGATACATTCTGGGAATAGAGACATCACGAAATTTTGAAAATCGAGTTTTCAGTAAATCACAAATTGACCAGTGATGTCGTTTCAGCAATCACTTTTCACGGATTCTTAAATGCCGGGAAAATGACGTTGATAATGCTGAATTGAAAAGAGGAAAAGGAGCTTAAGGTCACTTTCGTTGCCATTTAAAATAAACAGAATTAAAATTCTATCCATATTTTGCTTTCATCGAAAAATACGCACACTATTTCCGAAATTGAGGTCAATAATGACAACTTTTAAGGCATGTGAGCAGTCTGCCTTTATAGGCAAGAAAAAACACGTTTCAATTAAAAAATAAACCATCTTTGTTACAAAGGAAAAATTTTCGAGTCGAAGACTTCTCTGTATTAGATAAACTTTCTTTAAAACGAAATACATCATTTGGATTGAAAGAGAGAAATCTTCTCCTTCTACGAACCACTAGGGCATACTGGGCATGACTTTGTTTGTCAGGCCATGTACCACCGAGCACATTAAATTATAAAAAGAAGAAAATTTAAAAAAAAAATTAAATCGTAAATATCATAAAAACATTAAATTGGATTCGCCAAAATGGAAGGCAAATCCTTTGACTCAAAACATTTTTCTCCGAGTAATTTGCTTTCAATCACATTCAAAAATAGTTTGTTTTTATGAATGTAAAACGCGCATGTTTTTAAACATTTTTTTGTTAATGTATGCTTGATTTGAATCGCACTATGCAAAAAGGAACCAAGAGTATTCCAGTGCCGCTGAGATTGAAAAACTTATTTTACCTTGCAAATATATACTGATCATCTAAACAAATTTTATGCTACCTCCCAATAAATTGTAAATTCAAAGACAAAAATCACCTTAGTAAATTTATTTTTTTTTCACGATTTTAGTAATTGTATTGCGAAGAATGTGAGTTACGCAATCCTAGCAAAATTGAACTGCTGTTGGTTTTTTGCAAAATGCAATCCATCTATAAATCATTTTTCATCGTGATCCTCTGAAAACTCTCTAACGCCATTTGAATTTTCTTATGATTACAGGGTATATCGTCCATGCTGTATAACTCGTCAATGTTCATGAACGTTGGACTGAGGACTCTCGTCACGTATCTGGACACACAGCCGTTCCGACAGTTGTCCGTCCACGAGTACCTATGGGGTTACGATGAACCCCTCGTCCAGCTGGCCAGCAACATCTTGCCAAGTTGGATCAACTTCGCCAAATTTGGGCTCTTGGATAGGGTAAGTTAGAAACAGCACCGCCCATATCACTTCAACTACCCTGGAGACTTAAACGCAGGACAGAATGGGTCACACTGGAAAAAAAAAAAAAAAAAAAAACATATTGGATCTAGAGTCCAGAATCTTAAAAACATGGACAAGAAAAAATACTCTTGATTCAATAAGATTTAAGCTTAAATCAATAACCAAGCCTCTTAATTTGAGCGGCTTTTCCTTTTGATTTGAGCTTAAATCTGATTGAATCAGGAGTCCTTTTTCTTGTCAATGTTTTCAAGAGTCTGGACTCTAGATCCAATGTGTTTTTTTTCCCAATGGAGTTGCGCTGGTCTTAGAATCGTGTTTTGATGCTTGATTCTAGTAGATCGCCTAAAAATAATAAGATCTGTCCAAAAAAGCAACTTTTTGCGTTCAATATTACTCAAGATATCGCCCTTTGAAAAAGTCGGTTTATGACGTCATCCGCGGTGGTAGTGACGACCTTGGTTTCTTCCATCTTGCTTTCATTCGAGATTCACGTTGAGTAACCAATGCAAATGTGCGTCACTTTGACAGATGAAAGGAAGGAGGAAGAAACTAAGGGTGTCGATGCCGTGGTGGATGACGTCAAATACCCTTACTTTCCAAGTGCGATATCTTGGTCAATATTCAACGTGGGAAGTTGCTGTTTAGACAGATCGTATTATTCTTAGCTGATCTACAAGAATCAAGCATCGGGTCGTGATAATTGTACAGTAATAAATTAAATGGTAGTGTCAAAGACTGGCTAAGCTCATAGGCATAATTAGTGACTAAAAAAATCGAGCTACAAGCCAAAATAAATAATACATGTCTAGTACTTTGAACTACACGTAGATGAGGAACTACTTACACACGTGCAACAAACTATACTATATTATATTATTTATTTTGGCTTGTCGCTCGGTTTTTTTTAATCAATAATTATGTCTCTAATAAAATACTCTGGGTAACTTAAATTCAGTGTTTGGCTGCCTTTTTTGGCCGTAAAAGTTCCATGACCTAACCTCAAAATTGCCCACATGGCCGCACCCTTCCTATAGAGGTACTCTAAGAAAGGCCTACTTGCCATCGTAAAAAATGTATCTCTTCAGACTCGATGAGAGCTCCTCAGTCATACGGGTACCAATCCGACCCATCGCCGATGAAGCGAGGCCAGGCTCAATGAGGTGTATTAGGTCGAAATTACCTCCCGTTCCCTGGCGATTCGGCGACAAGCGACGAAGAGAATATCCGCTCAAGGAGGAAAATCGTTTAATTTGTCGAGCGACGAGCGAGCGTGGCAAAGACACTGAAGTCCAGCAAGGAACGAGGTGTCATCCGTCGTTCTGCCGTGATAGCGAAGAGAGCAGTATGTGCAAAAATGAAGTTTGGAGAAAACGGGCTCAGAAGCTTCTAACCGGAAAATTTTATGGAAAGAAACCTCCGTTCTTTCTCATATTATAACTAATCGTCCGAAAGACTCCTAGAAATCGTTTGGATAGATTAAAAATTGACAGATTTTATTTCAATTACAGTCACGGCAATGTTAGCGCCTGCAAGATTACGCGAATACCTCACGCATTGCGCGTACTCCACGGTGCGCGCTGTTAGTGCCTGCAAGACTGCATCGATACTTCACGCATTGCACGTACGCCACTGCGCTGCTGAGATAGCGAAGAGAGCAGTACGTGCAAAAATAAAGTTTTGAGAAAACTGGCTCAGAAACGTCTGAGAAGGAGATTTTTATTGAAAAAAGCCTCCGTTCTTCGTCAAATTGCCACTAATCGTCCGGAAGACTCCTAGAAATCGTTTGGATGATTAAAAATCGACCGATTTCATTTCAGTTGCATATGAAGGGTATTTTCCATTTTCATGCTAGGCAAGACAGCCGTAAATGCTATCTTCTGCATGCTTTTGTGGTTGCGTTTTGGACACACAACAAACACATTTTCAGGTTAGAAATTGGCAGGAGAGGACGGCACTTTACTTGAAAGCACTGTTTCCATCTGCTCTTTAGAAGAATATTGTCACTTACTGCTGTCTTGCCTGAAACTACGTCATTTTTTGCGCACTTGTACCTCTCTCATATCGACGGTGTAAGTCGGCAATCACATAACTCGGTTTGCGACGTCGCAGACTTCCTGTCATGTTTTATTTTTCAAACGGAAAACTACTCAACAGCAATTCTTTAAAACTGCCGTGATTTTTCTTCGCTGCGCGAAGAAAATTCTGCATAACTTCAAGGAATGATGTCAATTTGTTCTCCTTAAAAATAATAAAAAAAAAAAAGAGGCGGAGATTTTCAGACACCGCAAACGAGTTACACTGGAAAAAAAAACACATTGGATCTAGAGTCCAGACTCTTAAAAACATCGACAAGAAAAAATACTCTTGATTCAATCAGATTTGCTTAGATCAAGAACCAAGCCTCTTAATATGAGTGGAATTCCTTTTGATTTAAGCAAAAATCCGATTGAATCAAGAGTATTTTTTCTTGTCGATGTTTTTAAGAGTCTGGACTCTACATCCAATGTTTTTTTTTCCAGTGTATGTGAATGCCGACTTACACCGTCGATATGCCTCACTACATGGAAATGGGATGAATTTTGATGTTTTAGCTATTACAGTGATTTTATCAAAAAGAGATTTGACTAATTTTGAAGGAAAGTCGATTTCGAAACTTTGACACTTAGTGCTCTCTTGGCTATCACGGCAGCGCTCTGGGAGGAAAATCGTTTAATTTGTCGTACGACGACCGTGGCAAAGACACTGAAACCCAGCAAGGAACGAGAGGTCATCCGTCGCTATCCCACCGCAAGTAATGAGTGCAAGCTAGCCATTAGCGGGTCCCCGCAAATTCATCGTCCGGCCTTCCGATGCTCGGCTAATTAATTTTTCCTAGTCGCCATTTTCTCCCCGACCACGATGTGTAGGGCTACGCGGTTTGCAGGATATTCCGAGCTTGACCTATCTATTCCGGAAGAAAATTTGTGATGGGAATGATGCACTTGCACACACGGAAGCGAACGTGCATCATGGAAAAAGTTGCGGTCACAGGGAGTAAACTTTTGATCATCAAAGTTTTCGGTCAACACTGAAAATAAGTTCGGTTCGAGTACATAACAGTATACTGGAAAAAAAACATACATTGGATCTAGAGTCCAGACTCTAAAAAACATCGACAAGAAAAAATACTCTTGATTCAATCGGATTTTTGCTTGAATCAAGAACCAAGCCTCTTAATTTGAGCGGATTTCCTTTTGATTTAAGCTTAGATCTGATTGAATCAAGAGTATTTTTTCTCGTCAATGTTTTTAAGAGTTTGGACTCTAGATCCAATGTGTTTTTTTTCCATTGCACTAAATATAAGTTTGGTTCGAGTAACAGTACTGCAAAATCAATAACTTAAAATGGGAATAAGGGGCCGTTCAAGCATTTCGTAACGCATTTAGGAGGGGGGGGGGTTAGCGAGCGTTACGGTGCTTTACATATGAACATTCAAGAGTTGCCAAATTTCCCTTTATAAAACATGTATTTTTGACAACATTCATGTTTACTATTTTTTGAAATTTTCAGATATTATAGATTAAAGTGTTTACTAAGTTGTCGGAAAATTTTAGAAAATAATACTTATAATTTTCCCAGTAATTTTGGTTTTTATCGGAGGAAACTTGGCAACGTCTATAGGCTCATACGGCGTTCTTCCTTAGCACGGCAGTGTAGAGGGACTCTAGAGGGCAGGTCCCAGACCTCGGATTCGGTAATCAGAACTCCGCTCACCCGGAGAAAACTACTCAAAAAAAGTGGATACGGCCACCATAAGTGAACGGGACTATTTGACCTTTGAAAATTTTATGAAATATGAGACGGAAATGACACGAATCGTTTTATTGATACGAGCATTTAATTTCACTCTCTGACAGTCTGATATTAAAGCTCGGGTTAAATTTGACAACAGCGGCGTGGCGTGAATTGCGATACATCGATTGTTATGCCATTTACACCTATGGTAAATAATCGATTATTAAGGTGTTCGCTGCGAACACCCTGTTTATCGATCCTTTTCCATACATATAAATATGGCTTAACAATCGGTATATCGCAAAGCACGCCACGCCACTGTTCGACAATCACGAGCGCACCGAGTGCACTGCCACGAGTATATTTCCACTTATCAGAAATGCGGAACCGACTCAGATCGCGTCGTATCAGGTGATACTTCTAGCTCTTAAAAAAGTTTAAAGGTACTCCGTAAATGAGTGTGTAGTCTAATTTTTTACACTTTTTTTGTGAACGTTTGTCGAGCTGCTCCGCCTGTCACAAGACAACGCGTCACGGTGATTAATGATGAGAATCGGTCGTGAAACAAGACCGGCAGGAAATAGCGAATTCTTTGCCAAACTCGGGAGATTACTAAATTTCACGAAAAAACTCACTCGTTGCCAACACAGTTTTATGACTCGTCCAGGAATCGTCATGACGAAACTGGTTGATTCTGGTTCGTTTCTAGAACCTGAAAATAATTTTGGTACACGGTTAAAAAATAACAATTTCCGTTTATTCTTCCAAAAATCAGAGAGAAAATTATTGGAATTTGTAAAATTACGAAAATTAAGAAATTACCCTCTGACTTCCACCGGCACCGTCCGTTAGACATACATCGGTAAGCAAAACGTTGGGATTTTTTTTTTTTTTTTTTGAAGAAAGGAGAATAATAGTGGTTACTGTAGAATCCTAATTATAAATGAAGTAACCAGTGCTAGAACTATGTCAGACATCTGATTTCGTTTACCAGCCACGTGACAAGTACTATCAGAAATGTTTTACTGGCTACTAGATGTATGAGGTCATCATCAGTAAGGGATCAAGAACCACTTACATGATTTTTTTCGGAGGGGCTGAAAAAAAATTAACCAGAAGAAAATATAATTTCCATATCAAGAAAACGGAGTAGATTTGCTTTTAATGCTAACATGGCATTCGAAGCTCATATTTTCATTACTATAAAAACAAAGTTCTTCAAAAGATCAAGACATTTTATTGCTGGATGTTCCCCATTTGTGTCAATGTTTATTTTCTGATTATCGTTACTGGAATTTGGGGGACAGCAATTACACCCTCTAGTTCAGGATCTAGGATCATGGCAATGTTTTGATGGTTATCAAAACTTCTCATAATAACTGAGAAAGGCAGCTAGTTCTCCATAATATGAAACATAAGAAACAATGGACCACAAAGCACACGGCAAAAAATAAATTGTGACTGGACCCCAATTTTCGGGTAAAAACACACTTTATTGAATGATATAGCCATCCCTTACATATCAGAACTGGCCCTTAACTCACTCAAATTGTGGCTAAAGCGAGAAAATTGTTGTGGCTGAAGTCTGGTTATGATTAATTAGGAATGGTCTGGCCCCCATCATCCATGAATAAAGCCCTAGTCCCTTACCCCGATGGGGTTGGAATTCAATCATCATAGTTAAAGTTTACGTGACAAAATTTTACAATAAACATTTCTAAATTTAAGGATGAATAAGAGATAAATGTCTCACACTACTTGTCATTTCAGACGTCCTGATACGAGACGTTATGAGGAAAAAGTCGAATTTTTTTGAGCTCGCCCACTCGGGAGAGCTCTTTGCGATCGATTTCTTTTAGCATTGGTAGTGTCCGTGGCGACGAATGGATGGTTCTCGTTGCCGTCGGAGGAACGGCCAAAATCCCATTGATTTCAAGGTCTAAAAGTTGAATTTTCGCGGGTTACAGTTTTCCTCCGTCGAACATTTCCGTTCCCTCATTCAACTGAGGATTAATTGTTCCTCGTTTGCTACACTAGAGAGCAGCACTTTCCAGTGGCCGAGCATATCATAGCATGTTGCTATGGTTTTATATCAAATAACCTAATTGTATGTTATCATCCTCTTATTTTTTCAATGCAGTTTTTGTGTGCAGTTGTACTTGCAATTGTTATTATTTCTTAAAATAAAAAACATGGTGACCTCGACGTGATTTAATAATTTGTTCAATTAATTTTAAGTTACTAAGACTAAGATTGAGATTTGCGCATAATTAATGGATAATCCTTAAGATTGCCGTTATTGGTACCATAGAAGGTTAATTAACCTCAAAATAATTGCATGCTTGAGAGCTCGGTTGAGACTCGCATTGGGATCCTTTCAGAGTTTGTTTAAACCTCATATTAAGAATGCTTTAGGATTCGTTTGAGCCCCTCGCATCAAGAATGCTTGGGAATTCGTTTGAGCCTCGCATTTAGAATGCTTGAGAATTCGTTTGAGCCTCGCATTGAGTTTCTTTAGAGTTCGTTTTAACCTTAAAATACAGATGCATGAAGTGCTCTTTCGAGCTCCGTGCTATTTATAGTGCGCGAGGTGCTCCATTGAGCCACCCCATACCTACAAAGGCGTGATGTGCTCCATTGAGCCACTCGCATACAAAGGCTTGAAGTGGTCTCTCGAGCTCCACGCTAAAATTCAAGTGAATTCCTTTTCAGCTCTTAGTGTATACCATAAGTATTGTGTAAGAATTATGGCAGAAACGTTCCTCCAAACCGTGCTAAATTATAGTTTCTTTGAACTCTGTGCCGATAAAAATTCAGAATTTCAGACTGCCAGCTTAACAAAGTATAACCTTAATTCAAGTTGGCGACTTGATTTAAAAAAAAAAATTAAAATTAAATCATATGGTTTCATTACATTGTTGACAAGTTAAGAAAAAGCTTATCAACGATGAAAGCCAAAAACAAAAATGCGATGGCAAAAATAGCCATTGCAACATTTGCCGCAAAATCACATTCATAAAAGATAATTCCATTTCTCTCTCTTTATTTCTCTTTATTTATTGTAATGTGAAAAATTTGTCATATGAAATTACGTCATAACATTTTGCATCGGCATGTAACCTCTGATAATTGGGTAAAGATTCATTTAATACATATACAATTTCAGAAAAAATCATTAATAGTTGTTAATAGTTTCCCAAAGGCGAGCTCTCCAACACAGTAGTGTTGGAACCAGCAGCTTGTTTTTCAATTCAAATCCTTATTTAGGTGCTTCGGCAGTCCTTCCAGATCGAAGGGTAGAACTCGCATCAGTTAAGTTGTTAATCGGTGACTATTGACTGATGTGTACAAAGGATCATTTTTTGTTTGTGCCCACAGTGGCGTTGTCACCCGCAATCAATCAGAGATTTCTATCTAATGACGCACAGTGGATAGAGTCAATCAGAGAGGAGGTCGGCCATGAAATTTTTAAGCAAAACTGCAAATTTTGATGTTTAATTCGTCACAGTTTAAATTGTAAGGGGTGCATCTAGAAGGAAATTCTACGAGGAAATCAATGAAGCCACTTTTGAAAACCCAAAATTTTGTATGAACGGAGTTATGAGCTTTTAAAGTTTCCATATTTTGTCCGAACTCCACCCTTGACTCGATCCTTTGTGCGACGGAGCTTAGTCGCATGCAAACGGGAAGCGAACAACTGCCAACTTTTCAGACGCGGGTTCAATGAAATTTTTTCTAATGAAAAATCTTCTACGATTAATCTTAAGCACAGAAAAACTACTTTTTAGAGTAGAGTCACTTCGATTTTGGATAGGCACCAGCCATTTCCTTGCAGGGCCATACATTTACTCGGGCAGATATGAAACTCACCCAAATTCAAGGTGCTGCCATTAATCTAACCTACAAAATAAAATAAAAACCCAATTTGGGGAAAGGCTGCAAAAAAGCAGAGGATAAATCTAAAAACGCGGAACGTATCGAAAGGTTACAATTTCATTATAACCAGAGAAAAATTCGAAAAATAAATAGAATGTGTCACCGATTCGCTGATATTGTGAGACCAATACTGATCACATGATAAACAGACTCGGCCCAGCGCAGCAAAATAAAAACACGTAAAAACAAAGATTACCAAAGTTTGAAATTTAATCACCAGCTCCCTCTGAGGGGAAAACCGGTGATACAAGGTACAGAGATCATAAACATCAGCGCGGTAATTACAAAGAGTGTCTCCATGTGAGGATTTATCTGAAACAATAGCGGATGTGAAAAATTACCTTTTCGACCGACACACATCCATAAAACTGTTTTGGCATCGAGAAAATTTTGAGAAAATACTTGAGATGTGATCTTTGAGATCTGTACATTATGCCAGAGCCAAACATATTAAATTTTTGTGTGAACAAAACAGTTATTTTAACGTGTTTCGAAAAGGTAATTTTTCACATCCGCTATTGTCACAGATAAGTCCTCATATACGATTCAAGATGATCCTGGTGGTGCCGAAAATCAGTCTTCTCCACTTTCCCGTATTGATGCTGAGAGAGCCTCTTTTTTAACACAAAACTACCTCTTTCATAGACACCTGGACACTGGGAATAAAAAAAAAATGTTGGTGAATCTGGGTGGCAGAAAGTTGTTGACCTTTGACGGTTTTCACCTGCTGCACTGGTTACCGAATTTGCCGTGAAGGAGTCCCGGGGTTAAAACAATTTTTGCATGTAATTTATAAAATTAATTTCAAAAGTCACATTAGAGACTTAAAGGCACGAGTAAGAAAGTAGTCGATGCGACCAGACGTGATTCATCACCTCGTGACAATTTGACCAAGTACGTTTGAATCGGTTTTCCGCAGAGTCTGGGGTCAGAGACCCTATAAATATTGGTGGAGACTTAAATGCAGAGTAAAGAAAGTAGTCGACAGGGCCGGACGGAAGTTTTTGCATTACTTTTTTTTTTGCATTTACACAGTGGAGGAAATTGTTCGCAATTTGAGGGGGAAGTAACACAAGAACACAAATATTTTCATCCGTGTAATTTAACGTGGAACGTAGAGTAGACTCTAATCCAATCTTCGTTAATCTTTTGTCAGAACACCTGTTAAAAATTCCGCACAAATCTAGCGAATTTGAAAGTTCGTATCGCGATACGCAAATCTTCTATCGAGAATAGTGTCACATGAAAATCAGAATCATTCCACTTATGTCAGGATAATTGGACGTGTTTATGGTAAAAGGAACTATGTTACACGCAATTTCTATGCAAATAGTTCCTTTTAGCATAAAAACGTCCAATTAACGGCAAGGCGAGGGGGTTTCCCTGCGTGCGTGTAATGCGGTAGTGTCGCGCGCCGCGCAGTCTGCTCCAATTGTGCAGCCGCGCTCAAGAAAAACAACAAACGTCCGCAAAAGGATCCATGAACTTACGCGCTTTTTACTCAGCTAAGCAGCTTAAGTCACACCTGTTCGCCTCTCATTCCGATTGCAGTTCTCTCACCGATTCAAAAGTAATAACCAGTAGCCAGGCGCGAACGATCGATTTTCGATATTTCCCCATTTGAGGCTACAGTGAAGAATCGATTATTCAAGTACACCCTGTTTATCGATCCTTTTCCATAGGTTTAAATGGCAGATCGATCGATATATCGCAAAACACGGTAATAATCCGCTCACGCCTCATCAGCAAAGCTCGGATTTTTGCGGATGTCGTTTCCGCGTGCGTTTTACAATTAATCCATTACCATGACCATTTCGTTTGGCACCTACTTTGTTTACGGCGCAATTAAACGTCCGCGTTATGTCCACGTTCACGCGGCCAGCTCGCCCTATGGACGTTCGGCTCGATCCGGGCCAAAAGATAAGATCAACGATTTCCCGCATCGGTCGATGGATGTTGATGGCTTCGGTTCAAAAACACGCATCTAGCTGCGTCGTAAAGCTGCGAATAGGAATCTTGTCGTGGCGAGGAAAAAGGAAAGTAGGGAAAACGCCGTGTGACCGTAGGTACAACCCGACGTGTACGTCAGCAACCACGTATCTCGGTTTTCGACTTTGAGGACTTCCTGAGCGGGCCGATTATTGAAATTGGTGGATAAGGGGATAGACAATGAAGACGTGGGGAGTAAAGAGTTATCCTATTGGTCGAAATGCACTGGAAATAAACCACATTGGATGTAGAGTCCAGACTCTTAAAAACATCGACAAAAAAAGTACTCTTGATTCAATCAGAATCTAGCTTAAATCAAGAACCAAGCCTCTTAATTTAAGCGGATTTCGTTTTGATTCATGCAAAAATCCGATTGAATTAAGAATATTTTTTCTTGTCTACGTTTTCAAGAGTCTGGACTCTAGATCCAATGTGTTTTTTTTTTTTTTCCAGTGTGGGTGTAAGGAAGAAAATGATGGATTAAATATCGGGTCTCTCGTGGGTTGCTGTTAGTTAGTATTTAACCTACCTCCTTTGTCCATTGCAACCACCCCCTTCCACCAATAGGATCCCTCCATATCTCTTTTGTCCTCTTTGTCTATTGCTTTGTCTATCAATTTCAATAATTTACCCGCTGTCATGCCTAACCTATACCTAAATCTGGAGAACGAAATTATTAATACACGGAGAAAAAAACCTTGTGCGTGGGACCCGCGAAGTTCAGGTCATATGGATCTCTGAAGTTTTCGGATTGAGCATCTGAACACTTTAGGTCTAGCTGTCGAGGTTCAGATCACACATCTGAAAATTCAGTTCTTACATCTGAAGTTTTTCGGATGTGAAAACCGAAGTACTTCAGATGTAAGAACTGAAGTTTCAGATGTGTGATCAAACCTCAGCAGCTGGACCTAAAGTGTTTAGATGCTCAATCCGAAAACTTCAGAGATCCATATGACCTAAACTTCGGGTCCCACGCACGAGGTTTTTTTCTCCGTGTAGGAATGGATTATGTTATTCACAAGATTTATTTTTTTTGTTTGTTAAAATGCAATATCCATGTTACTGCTGGAGTAGAGATTTGGCACTTCAGTAGTCATTTCATAATGCTAATCTAAGAAACTCAGCCATAAAAAACTTTACTATGCAAGTGCATGCAACCAGACCGTCCAAAAGGATCGCCGCTCGAAGAACCAGCTTTCTCCTCCGCAGTTAAGTGGTGCAGCCCGGTTCACAATAGAAGCTCTAACAAGCCATCCAGAATCTGCCCGCGGGGCTTTCAAAATGCAAGTTCGATCCCACCTTCGAATCGGAAGTGAATGATCAGTCAAGAGCAACCGTCGACCGGAAACCCGCTTTTTGCACTGATCGACGCCTAATCCTAGAGCCCGACAAATAACTAGTCGAGATGTCAGCTCAGATATCACCGAAGGCCGGGGCTAGTCGACGAAAGGGCCCGATGCACGTATTTCGATCAAAACGAACTATCTCCATTATAATCTGAGCCCCGAGACCCATGAGGATAAATGCATAACAGGGCCCATGACACAACGGAAATGGCTCCTTTCGCTTTGAACGCGTCCCGATATTCACGTAATTCAACACATCAAGCGCAGAAAAAATATCTTCGACCTAGTTCAGAGCTCAGCTGCGGTTCGTTCCGAGAAATGGACCAGAAAAAAAGTATGTGAGCAACGCGCTTAATTACCCAGGGGAGTATAATCATGAATTGTTGAGAGGCCATCTGTGTTGTCGGGTGTGAGCAATGCGGTGCGTGAATTCTACAAAATCGTGTTGTTGGAAGTCCGAGATGCTCGCCGAATGGACAACGTGTGATTTTAGGCGCCGGATAATTTGCCTCCGTTGAGATTTCAGGCTCGGAACAATGCACGCAACGGAATTTTAAAACGCAACTTGTTAAAAAGGGATTAGTGTTTTCACAAGGTATGATCAATGACATTGCGTGCCTGCGGGTCGATTATTGAACTTTATAGACAAAGCTTTCCACAAAGAAGACATGAGGAGTATGGAGCAATCCTATTGGTTGAAATGGGTGGTTCTCATAGACTAAATGGGTAAATGATGGACTAACTATCGGGTCCCTCGTGGGTTGCCGTTAGTTAGTCTATTATCTACGTCCTTTGTCCATTGCAACCACCCGCTTCCACCAATAGGATCCCTCCATATCCTTCTTGTCTTCTTTGTCTATTGCTTTGTCTATCAATTTCAATAATCAGCCCGCTGGACCGGACCTGGGCCTATGTAGGACCGTATTCGTAGTCACTCCTTAAGGCTGACTATCTTTTCCGCACGAAGTACATTGGTGGTAATTTTTCCGATTATCTTTGCCGCACAAAACCATTTTCGCACAAATAATTTCTGTAGTATATGGCATCGTCGAGAAAAATATGAGACATATCTGAGAAAAATGAGTGAACAAAGATTGAAAAAATTATTTCTCACTTTACTCAGTCCAACGGGGATCGTCAGGGTCCAGATTTTCAAGCGTGAATTTTCCATTATTTTCATCTTCGTGCTTATACTTCAATTCCCTCTTAATTCTTGCTGTTTTTTCCAAAATTGTTGATCTAATTTGTGCGAAACAGATTTTGTGCGGCAACAATAATCGGAAAAATTACCACAAATGGGCTTCGTGCGGAAAAGATATTCTGCCCTCCTTAATTAGTAGCAGGAAAGGTGTCGGAACTTATTGGAACTTTCCAATAGGTTTCTGTTTTAATGAGCTTTTCCGATACTGTTTGATTTTTATAAATCAGATTTTCGATGATCAGTATAAACTACAGGGAAGGTTTTAATTTTATATTTTTGCATTATGTTCCAGATGTTGGACGAAGGAGCAAATCGAATCAACATGAATTATCCATCACAAGGGCCAACTTCGAATTCCTTCACCATCCAGGATTTCAACGGGAACCCTGGTCTTGGACAATGGGGCCTTGCTAACGCAACTGAAAGGTATGTTGAAATTACATCAACCTCCACCTTTATACTTCATTGGCTTGTTCATGCAAAAACCAAGTCAAATACGTGCTTTACCAACGACAGTTCCCAACAATTGTGATTATAAATCACTCTGTATTATTTGAATTCATAGATTGCCTACCCTTTTGGGGTCTAAGAGCTCCATCACCTAACCTCAAAGATTTCGACATGTCCATACTCTCCCTATATAGGTACCCTAGCCTAAAACTGATGAACATATCAGAGAGCGGCACAGAGATGGCAATACCCTCCCGTATACAGGTACTCGAACAAGAGCAAAGTATCGTTCGAAACTCCGAAGCTGCGAAGTGGCAACTTTTCGATGTGCGAAGTGCATGGTGCGAAAAGTGCACTTCCTAGACCGGAAATGGCGCTCGGGCTGGACTTGTGAATAAACCGCGAGATGGCGCTAATGAGCGCGGCGGGAGTCCACCAGAGGGAGGGGGGGGGGGCGCCTTTGGACCGACCGCAGCCTTCGCTTTCAACCAACTTGTTACACGGTCGAGCGTGTGATTCAATTAAAGGACCACGCGCTTCGCATGCTTCCTCGCCGGAAGTGCTGGAAAATGAACTCGCAGATTAAACGAATGGCAGATTATTAGAGCTCTTCTCGCCTTAATGCGGTCGAAATGGGACTTTAATCATACTTGAGTTGTAGCTACGCTAGTTCAAAACATCGCGTGAAGAAAAATGTTTCCTCGGAGCAAGCCTTACTAAGTATTGGACCGCGTTCAACAGAAAGGAACCAAGCCACATCAGATGTTGCTGAATTTAAGTGGGCAGTTTAATTTTTGACAAGAGAACGCTTGTGCGGACTCCTTTAAAATTTTAAAGAATCTGCCTCATACGCGGAGAAAAAAACTTCGTGCAGGGGACCCGAAGTTGAGATCCAGCTGCCGAAGTTCGGGTCAGACATCTGAAGTACTTAGGTACTTACCGAAGGGTTCGGGTCACACATCTGAAGTATCTGGTACATCCCTAAGTTCTTCAGATGTCTGACCCGAACTTCGGCAGATGGACCTCAAGTTTATGGATGCGTGATCCAAAAAAATCAGAGATCCATATGACCTCAATTTCGGGTCCCACGCACGAAGTTTTTTCTCCGTGTACTATGCAAAAAATTCACTGAAATTTGCACAAAAATCCGCACAACCGTTTTTGGGTAAAAAATGAAATTGTTGAATTTGGCAATAGCTGATGCGGCTTGGTTCCTTCCTATTTAACGCGGTCCAATGGGCTGTTCAGTAGTATTTTAGAACATGATTTAGTTGGTTGGAGCAACGCGATGGTTCCCCCTTTTCGGCAAAACCGTGGTTTTTCATGACTATTGGAGACGTTTATGAACCAAGACTCATGAAAAATAGCCATCTGCCATAATCTTTAGCGCTTAACTCATTCACGGCCTCAAAAGTCTAAAAATCCCGAGTAGCCTGCTAAAATTCCCTTTTAACTTTAGATTTCGATATTTTTTGCGCCATGGATGAATTTAGCAGTAAAAGACACCGTATTTGAATCCATGAAAAAATAATCTGTTATGCAGACGATGCTGTTTTAGTAGCAAGCTCCGAGGATGATCTGCAAAGAATGCTCCATTCCTTCAACCTGGCTGCAGAGGTATTCAACATGAAAGTGTCGGCTAAAAAAACAAAAAGTATGGTCATCAGCAAAAATCCAATACGATGTAAGCTAGTCGTGGACGGTACCGTAGTTGAACAAGTAATGCAGTTTAAGTACTTGGGCGCTTTAATAACGAGTGTGAAGGATTTAGGGACCGAGGTGCGGAGTCAGACAATCAAGGCAACTAGAGTAGCCGGATGCCTAAATGAAATGGTTTGGAGGAATAAGTACATGGCTAAAGAGAGCAAAGTTCGAGTTTATAAAACGGTTGTAAGACCTGTGCTGACTTACGCTGCGGAGACCCGAGCGGACACGAAGCGCACTAAACAACAGTTGCGGACCGTAGAAATGAAAGTCCTGAGGAAAATAGCAGGCTTTACGCTCCGAGATAGGCAGACCAACGAGTCAATTCGCGAAGAGTG
Organism: Bemisia tabaci; assembly: GCF_918797505.1. NCBI lineage: Eukaryota > Metazoa > Arthropoda > Insecta > Hemiptera > Aleyrodidae > Bemisia > Bemisia tabaci. The sequence continues at coordinate 373,773 of NW_027311737.1, read as the reverse complement.
CCAAATTCAAGATATTGCCAAATGGACCAAGATGCGCCGGAAAATGTGGTCGGAACATGTTGAGAGGATGGAGGGGGAAAGGCTTGCCAAGATTTGTATGGTAGGACGACCTCATAGCCAAAGGCAACCCGGACGACCGCCCAAGAGATGGGCACAGAGCTGCCTTTCATCCCCGGAGAATTAAGTGATCTCTCTCATCGGCATCATATTACTGTTTTAGAGGCTAGACAAACAGGGTCACGGCCCTAGTCAGAAGGCAGAAGAAGAAGAAGAAGAAAAAATAATGATTCTTCCAAAAGTTTGGGGAAGGTTGCGCCGACCTTCTGATCCATAAAATACGCTCCTGCAATTTTGAGGTTCACCCTGGGACTTCTTAAATTTATGAGACGTAATCATAGGTTCGTCCTCTTTCATTCGGACTCTACAAATCTAATAACCTAATACCCAAATACTAGTTTTTCACTGATAAAATGATGAAAGTTTATTCTAATGAAACTGACTTGTTTCACATGAAATGCTGTACAAGAAACATGTCTTGTCTTGCATTATTAAAATGTATTATCCGCCATGGTCCAATTGAATTATGTTTAATCGGAAGATTACCCTGTTTCAGCTCTACGTGCGGATCACTGCAAGGTTCCACCGAGGGATTATTGTACCCGCAATACCTAACCCCCGACCGAACCTTCAACCTTTACCGGAAAGCTTTCTGCCGGACATTGCCCATCGAATTCTATTCGGAGGGCACCAGTGACCGAGGGGTCAAAGTATACAAGTACAAGTTCGCTAAAGGGGTCTTCGATTCTCCTTCGGTCAACGCCAACAACAAGTGCTACTGTAAGCGAGATTTTGCCCCGTGTCTACCCTCCGGACTCTCGGACTTGTCTCCTTGCTATTACAGTAAGTTTTCTAGGATTTATAATAAACCGCCTTATTGAGAATGCTCAGTGTAAACTGGAATATGTTTGAGAAGTATTGGTATGATAGCCGAGTACCATGTGGATTGCATTTAGCGAAAAGGAACCAGCACGAATACAGTGTTTCCAAAATCATGCAACTTCTCCTTCTCTTTTGAAAATACTTAATAAATGTCCAGTATTACAATTCACAGGATTATTCCATTTTCGATTAACAATATTTTTAGAGGGTGGCTGATTAACAAATAAAAACAACAATGGAGATGTTGCATGTGTGAGGGATTTGCGATTTGACTGTTGATTCTTTTGTAAAAGTTTGCGAGAGACACGATGGTGCCACTGGTTTTCTCTGAAATCGTCTCCCAAGCTCAAAAAAAGCTCTCAAAGTGAGGCCAAAATGGAGGGGATATCCCACCCTACCCTAAGAGTCCACCTCTTCATCAAGACAAACTCTCCATGCAAAGATTGGGAGCAAATACATTAGCAGGGTTGCCGTGTTTTCAGTTTTGGAGTCCACAAATGAAGTGGCAGCCCTGTCGATGTATTTGCTCCCTATCTTTGCATGGAGAGATTGTTTTGATGTAGAGGTGGACTCTCAGGGTAGGGTGGGATATCCCCTCCAATTTGGCCTCACTTTGAGAGCTTTTTTTGAGCTTGGGAGACGATTTCAGAGAAAACCAGTGGCATCATTGTGTTTCTCGCGAACTTTTACATAAGAATCAACAGTCAAATCGCAAATTCCTCACACATGCAACATCTCCATTCAAGGCATGATTAGATTGTTAAACAGAGAAGAACTAACAATAAGCCACATCAGCAATTGCCAATAATTATTGAGCTTTTTGTTTTTTTACAGGAAAACGGCGGTACGGATTTTTTTGAAAAAAGGGAATCGCTCCTACTTGCATAGATAATCCTCTGAAATTTTCAAAAAAATCCACACTGTCGCTCTCTCTTGAAAATGAATCATTCGATGGAATTTCGCAATGACTGATGTTACTTGATTTCTTTCTGTTTAATTCGGTTTAATTACGGGATTATCCTGTCGTGTCACCATAGAAAGCAGTACCTAAATCCAAAACCGACCATTCCAGCGAATGGACCTAGTGGTTTGCAAGCCGGAAAATTTTATTGAATGAGACATTTGTCTTTCGTGAAATTTTGAGTAATATTCCAAAAGACTATTTCTAATTATTCAAAGGTATTTAATCGAAGAATTTCACCTTCGACTTCAAAAGCGGGCTTACACCCTTCTTGTCTGGCAAAATAGCTGAATTCGAGATATTTTGCATGCTTCTTTGGTAACTTTCTCAACTTTAGCATATTTTAGGGGAACTTTCAGCTGTTCTCGAGAATAACGTCAATTCTAGAGCCTTGCAATCACTACTCCCTGACACCTAAGACGATGGAAATTTTTAACATCCTAAATCAGAATCTCGAACCGAGAATAGAACATACTGTTATGCATACTGTCCTGATAAACGAATTAATGTTTTTCACAGATATTCCAGTTGCTGTATCATTCCCGCATTTTTACCAAGCAGATCCCATAACCATGTACAAGCTAAAAGGACTTTACCCGAATAAGAGCCTACACGAATCCAGCATAACTATCCAACCGGTAAATAATTTATCAAACTTTCTATGTTCTTAGCAAAATAGAGCTGCCTTCTCAAACACACATTTTCGAGGTTGGTAAACAGTCTCGTCAATGAATGTAACTTTTTTCCAGTCGTGTCGAGAATATACTTTGCACATTTCGCTCAAATATGTTCAGAATGTCATTTTAAGAGATGAGGTAGCAGCAAGAAGTTTGAAAAACCACAATCAACATAAATAATGTTACCAAAGTCTCACTCTGAATACAGTTTAAATGGTCGCTTGCCGCCTCAACAGAGGTCCATCCACGGCTGTTATAGCACAAAGTAAAAGATTCATCAATGTAGGATTTGTTGCTTCCCACTTTATTGAAGGAGCTCGCGAGTTATTTTGCATTGGCGCAGCTCAAAGAGTGTTAGTGAATGCCACAGGAACCGCATGTGTGCTTTTTTTTTCATTTTGTGTAAGGTGAAAATATTAAAAGGGTGTTTTCATTCCTGTGTTAAATTTGGACTTGAAACCCCGTAAGAACGCAAGTACAAAACCCATAAAGCCCGTTTAATTTGTGGGGCTTCATGCCCATTTTCGTACAAATAATTTGATTCTCCAGTTTACTATCAAAGGAGGTAGAATTATATAGGTCCGTTCCCTTCAGAGTGTCTGAAATTTATCAAATCCAAGAGGGAAATTATTAAAATAGGAAAAATATAATATTTATTTACGACCTCAGTTGAAAATTACGATAATCTTGATGTTTTTCCAGGAATTGGGAGTGCCAATCACCGTTGACACGAAAGTTCAAATCAACTTAGTAATGCACAACACAAAGTATATTCCAAGAGTCAAACTATTCAACAACATGACCATTCCTATCTTCTGGCTTCACCTTGTAAGTATTTCTCATCGATGATTTGCCATTCACGCCTTTTTTTCCATACCAATTATAAATGTCCCAACTCTCCGAGTTTTTTTCGTCACAGATCATTCTAAAGATTCGCAGGGCCGATTTCTATAATGTTCATGGCAAGTTCAGGCAAAACCCATGGATAAGCCCGCATCTTTGTATTTCTGGATTATGATTCATAGATTTTTTTTAAAACTACGCGATGAAATTGTGAATGTTTCCATTCAAACAAAACATTGCACACGTCCATTTTTTTTCGTAGTTATTTTTACAATTTTCATGATATTTGCTGCTATCGATAGGTAATAACCTCCAGATAAATAACCCACTTCTTTGCATTTTTGAATCATGACTCATGTTTTTTTTAAAATTACCCGATGAAATTGTTAATTTTTAAGTCCACACGATTTATACGTACATTTTTGTCATAGTTCTTATTAGATATATTTCGGGTCGATTTTACGATATAAGGGACTCTTGATGGGTTACACCCTCTGGATGAACCTTAGACCGGCCTCTTTAAAATTTGAAACGTGGTCCAGGAAGTGTCATGTAGGAGGCAGGTCCCGTAGCAGCCAGAATCTTCGTCCTCATACCTATGTATCTCAGATCACAATAAATTGCGATCAGACGGAAAAATTATAATACTGCATTGGAGTGTTATGCATGTTGCCTAGTTACCGTTTGACGGAATACGTCGTATTGACCTTCATACCGAAAAAATTGAAATGAGTTGCAATATTGCATTGCATTAATATTTGCATAAATTTTCGGTGAAACTACCAAATCACGTATCTCGGTTTGGACGTTGTAGACTTCCTGTCATACTTCATTTTTCAAATGAAAAACTATTCAACGTCAATGACTCTTGAAAACTTACGAGATTTTTCTTTCTTGTACGAATGAAACTGTGAAAACCATAAAGAATAATATTGATTCGATCTCCCGCAACAAAATGAAATGGAAGTAAATACTCGATTATAGATATTTCCTCATTTGTAGCTATGGTAAAGAATAGATTATTAAGGTGTTCGCTGCGAAAACCCTGTTTATCGATCCTTCTCCATAGGTTTAAAAGGCAGATCAATCGATATATCGCAAAGCACGCCACGCCACTGGTGGTCTAGTTGTTTCACCGACGATTTTTCTTTACCACGAAACTCAATATCGTCACCTTTCGGCCAAAGAATCACGAACACCACAAAATTTTCGCCGCCATTTATTTTTGTTATAGAGGAATTGTTGGTCGAATCTATTTGAAACCTTCACGGAATTTCATCGGCAGCACAAAACAATATTCAGTGAAATTTTCGGACAACCTCGTCGGACAATTTCTCGGTAAAAAAATAGAATGGCGGCAAAAATTGTTGAACGTCGCATGGTGCTTGTGATGCTTTGCCCCGGAAGGTGACGATATGCTGATTCTTCGGGCATTTTTGGGACAAAATGATTTAAAATTATTTCATAATAGCAATTGCGATTTTATTGCGGTAAATCACTCTTTTATTTAAATATTTTCATGGCACCGTGCAACTCGGACTTGGGTATCCTGATATCTTAGCAGTTTTATAAATTCGTGCTTTTTCACTCTGTTTCGCAGGAAGTGAACGGCTTACCAGACTCCCTGAACATCCTGATCGACCTGCTCCTAATCGTGGCGCCTCCGATCCAAACAGCCTCCATCTTAATCTTCAGTCTTGCCGGATTGGCCCTCCTTACGGTCGCGTCCGTCGGCTACGTATTTTCCGCAGGATTCCTCCGCAACAAGAGCCGCATGATCAGCAACAAACCGCCCATCCTCAACGGGGCCTGGGGCGTCAAGTATTCGCCAGTCCACATCATTCCCATAATCAGGAACGACCATTTCATCGCACGCTGCAGATAGTTCCTCACACACGGGCTCAGAAAGACTTTTGGATCCAGTGTGACGTCATTAAGGGTGTTAGCGGAAGCTTTCCCGGGAATTCTCGGCTAAAAACCACCTTCCCGGGAAACTTTGTTGGAAGTAAAACACATTCTCATACTTTCAATCACTCACACATTAAAAAGTCACCAAATAGCCTCCTGAGAACGGGCTTAGAAAGACTTTTGGGTCCTTATGAGGGTTTCAGTGTGACGTCAATAGGGGTATCAGCGGAAGCTTTCCCAGGAATTCCCGACTAAAATTCACTTTCTCGGGAAACTATCGGGAGAAAAGCACATTCGCATGCCCTTAATCCAGCACACATTGTAAATTCACCGAATTCGCTGCTGATAACTTCTCCTATGTTATTTCCTGGAAAAATCCTCGTTCCCTTTCCGGATATTTTATAATCCCGGAAAAACGGGAAAAATTAGGATTTCATATCACTATACAAGTCATATTTTAAATAATTAAAAACAGTTAAAGCAGTTTGAAACTCACTTGCGCCAAATTTTAAAATAAAAAGTATCTTAAATTTGTGGCCAAGTTTGTTTTAAGCGATTTTAAACTTTTTTACATTTTGCCTGGGAAACCTTGATCCCTACACGTCACTTGTTGTTAGTACCCGAAAAACAATAAACAGTTGCTGGGATATAGACTGATTTAGACATCCAAGTTACAGACAGGCTTAGAGATGAAAAATTCCGCTAACTTCGTGCTTGTATAATCTCAAAGAATTTCACGGAATTTCGGAAAATAATGTGAAATGTTGGGCTTTCATTAAGCTTGTGAGCAAACTTCATACGTATCAACCCTCTACAGTTGATTCCAGTCAATTTAGATCAAACCACAAGTCATAAAAGCAATCGGAAAAAGTAGATACCCGTTAAGACAAAGACTGATTCAGATCCGCCTTACACAGGCAAGCTTACACACGAAATACAAATCTGTGAATTTCATTCTTGTATATCCTCATAGCACTTTACGGACTGTGGGAATTAATGAAAAATGTTGGGCATTTTTCGAGCTATGAAGCTGTTGCTCCTAGCAGTGAATTTTATACTTCTCTTCCTGTAGATCTAGACCGAACCGCAAGTCAAAATCTTAATCAAGATGCAAAAAGCCATTATTCAGTTTCGTCGAAATTTCAACGATATGTTTTTTTTTTTTTTTTTTTTTTTTTTCTTTCAAGCAAGCCAAGATTTTTACAGCAAACTTTATTACTTTCCAGAGGTAGCAAGATGGCTTCATCCTTTATGACGCGGAGATATCTGTGCACGGTGTATGTTAATTCAGTACAAAAAGTTTTTCCTTGTCAAAGAACTACATAAGTACGTAATTTTCTGTCTAAAATTAATTATATACTTTTCTGAAGACCATCTTGTTAAGCGGTTGCAGCTTTGGATCCTCACCAGATATTTGTTTGATTTAGCAACTTTTGGTTTTGAATTTTCGATATTACCGAATTTTTTAAATGTCAATTTTAATAATCCATAAATTTTGCTCATTTTAACCTCTGTGGTGATTTTATCAAATGTACGAGAGTAGTTCTTGATGAGAAGCTGAGATATTTTGAATAAAATATATTGGCGAAATAATTCTGAAAATCATGCGTTTGTTGGAAGTTCACAGCTTTAATTTTGATAGGACTTATGAAAAAGAGAATCCAGAGAATATGCTCAAGTTTCAAATTTTTAGTGAAAAAATTGTATTCTTCTACCGTGAAGAATACTTACACTTCATTTGTGAGTAGACTAGTTAGGATATTCCATTACGGTTTATTGGTATACAACTCCTCTCGCTGTCTTTTTGTAACACTTTTGAGGCAATGCTCTTTAAATAAAATTATCGTGAATGTCGCCTCAAATGCTTCCGAATTATACACGCTAATGACTGTTTTTTTATTATTTATTTTTAACGAGACAAAACTACCAACATCCATTTTATCGTAACTTGATTGGATGATTGGTATACATATTTGAAAAGATTTACTTCAATACCAATTCATTTTTATCTCACGGCAATTCACATTTTTTTTTAAATCGCTATACTGCTGTAAGCTGACCAGATTAATTTATTTTCAAAACACTAGATAAGTAACAGCCACTCGCCAATTTGCTTGGCAATCGTGGATTTATCTACGTGTTCATCAATGTTTTTATTTCATTATTCGATTTAAGTATTATTAATTTGTTTCTTTCAACCTGTCCACATGACGTATACTTTTAATGAAATGGATAGCTGAGGTTCCTGAATTCTACAGTCTTGTCCATTTTTCGTGACCACTTATCAATTAGTTTACCTATTTTTAAGATTTTACATACATTTTTCATACTCGTGTGCCTAAATAATTGAACCAATCCAATCCTTGGAGTGAACTAATCATGCTGGAACATCAACAAAAAATAAACGGGCCAGCTTATGATGTTTTCGCCAGTACCATTTAGATTTAAACAAGTTAGTGTGGTGGTTAAGTAAGAACCATAAAGTACCCTTTGGGATAGCGTATACTTTACCATTTTTATTCCTTAATAAAGTTCAATCTTTTAAAGAAATACCATTTTTATTCCTTAATAAAGTTCAATCTTTTATAAAAAGTTACCTCCGGTTATTTTATATCTTCAAATCTATATCCACAGTTTTTTGTTTTTCCGCGTGTAATTTCTTATCTAATCGTAGAATTTTACCAGTCTTGAACGACAGCTGTCTTACCACGTTACCGTTAAGTTACCATTTTCATAAGTTTTTCACTTATTAATATAAATACCTTGGAAACAAAGTCAGGGTAGGCTCAGTGCAGTAAATGGATAATTATGATCAAACTAGTGTCGGAAAAAGAATATCGACGAGAGAACCGAGGATTCGATCGATAATATTCGGGTTCCATCCAAAATATTCGGACTCTTCAAAATTTGTATATTCATGGTGTAATCTGAAAAAAGAAATAAGCGAAAAGATGTTGCATTAAGATAAATTAAAAACCTGTTTTCGTGAATATTCTGAGATCCATGACCGTTTTTGAATGATATATATTATCACATATACTCATATTTATGGAAAAAAAACTTTTACTTCTATACGGTATGGGTCGTACCTACTTAAAATATGTACTGTAAGTTCACTTTACCGCTTTGTTTTATTTTGTAATTTAATGAACCTCGTAATTTGTTATTTATTCATTGTGATAGGCAACGGAACATATCAACTATTAAAATATCGAACGAACGGTTTTTATTTATTTATTTTTTAAATGTTAAATAAAAATTAAAAAAGGTATAAGGCTCCAAAAACCAATATATATTTATTTTACTTATTAATTTATTACCTCTATAAAATTGAAAAAATTATCTTCAATATGACTATCTCAAATTGGTCGATAATTTATTATTTCACGAAAGTGCAATTCATGTATGTGTATTTAACTGATAAGTGTAGATTCCGGTCAAGTTTATAAGCAAATGTGAACCATTACACATGTAATATATTTGTGAAAAACCATTCGTTTAATAAAGATCATTTATATTTAGCCCAGTCTTATGTCCATCCCTATTTCCAATCTCTGTAAGTTCATTTCTCAGTGGTAGCATTTCCACTTTTTTACAGTATAATAAAATCACTTTTTCGACGACTGAACTGAAAACCCCTTGAATTCGAAGGTAGTAGGTATTTAAGAACGCCTCTTTTTCAATTTAACTCTTAATAATACTATTTTGATATACATATACAGAATATACCCCTATGGGGCGAAAAAGTAATAAAAAGCTAAAAGATTCTGATTTTTCATAAATGAAAATGAGAGAGATCGTGACAAAGTGAGACATAAAGTGAAATAAAGCATGCATGATATAGTTTTTTTCGGGAACGCTTGCTCATGCAAGGTTGGAATATTCTAACCTCGAATTTATCGCAACTCTCAAGTCTCAACATGATCCATGCCATACTGTTACTTCAGTTTCCACCAACATTAACGGGAATTTTGTATTTTGGAAAGGATATATTTGCAGAGGAAAAAACCCTACTTACCCGTAAAAGTAAATACCCGAAATGTAAACCCTAAAAGGCGACAATTAAGAGACACCCGCTCAACGGTTTTCCGATATTTGAATGAGCTGGAAAAAGAAAATATTCTGGTTGATAATTCGTTTTGGAACGCGTAACTAGATGAAATCACTTTATCGGATTGATTAACTCTGACGATGTACAGATTTTACCAAGTTTACGTACAGTTCTTTTAATGATAAGCTTTATCTCGATGTTGTTTCTTTCAGTAGGTCAATGATCATTTGAAGCTAGTAATGCTGTGTTAGCGGCTTCATTTAAAATGCTAAGGTTCCTGATATTTTATCTGTACACAAGTTTTGGGGTAAGAGTAAATTGAATCTTCATTCGTACCCATTTCCAATAAAAGTACCTTTTCAGGCATAGTATGACCACTGAAGGATCCCGTTAAGGTTGTCTCAGCCATGTAATGGAGCTGATGGAGCTTTATGGAGCTCTTTGGACTGAAAAACACGGCAGCCGTTCAAAAAGCACAGATAATCAGATTTTATTTGTTTGTATAACCAAGAATTTTACTCAAATCACATATTCAGAAGTATTTACTCAGTTTTAAAACCACCTTAGTCCATTATATTTAAAAACAAAAAATTCTAACTTGAGCCTCTGCTATGACAAAGTTGGTAACAAGAGCAGCATGTAAACATCGGAGGTTGGTAGCGTTACAGATGTCAACACCCCTTCTCACCCGCACCCAGGTACACCCATACTGCGGTAAAAGTTCGGTAAAAAACAATTTTTGGGAACTTGACAATATCGCCATCAAAATCAGTAATAATCGGCGCCAATAGACAACGCTAGAATGAGGTTAAGGAGTAACACTTGTAACAGACACAAGCAAAGTGTGCAGCTTTGTGAGCAACGCATGTGACAATGACTAAACGACTTTTAATTTAACTTTTAGTTTAATTAAATTATTCCATTTTAACGCCTGGATACAACTATTCGGGCTCTACGGATGTCGATGTTGCATACTTACAAATGCGTCGTGAAGACAGTCGTCTTGAAGCCCCCAAAAAAAAAAAAAAAAAAAAAAAAAAAAAAGCAACAAAAATGTACCCAAACACGGTTTGCAGTGGATGAATCATGGTACATGTGGAATTAAAATCGCGAAAAGTCAACATCTTGGCTAATCCTATTTTCCAGGTATCGCAATTTGAAATTTTCAGTAAATGCAAGTTTTCTACTGATTGTGAGTTTAATCCGATTTTTCATTTGTTTGTTCGTTGAATCGGTGTCGATCGGTTCACCTCAGTCGATTCACGTTTTTATTTTTCGTTCGATTCATGTACATCGAATACATGTCCTCTCGTTGCATGCAGATTTCCTATCATGCTCTTTTTTTTAAACTGAACAATTCGCCTTTTGCTGCGTCTGCAGCAGTTGTTACGAATATGTTGTGCGTGCTGATTTCAACTCATTACATACTTGACTCTCTGAAGAATTTTTATTTGCGGAAGCAATTCGCCTTCAGCTGTGTCTGCGGCAATTGTTGTTACGAATATATTGTGCGTGCTAATTTTAGCTCATTATATACTTGACTCTCTGAAGGCGTTTTATGTGCGCAAGTAGCACAATCTGTTGGAGAAAGAACGAAGTAAGGATTGAACGATTCATTCAATCTCACTTCTGTTGTTCGCCAACAGAGTGCTCTACTTTCACAAATAAAACGCCTTCAGAGAGTTAAGTATGTAATGAGCTGAGATCAGCACGCATAACATATTCGCAACAACAATTGCTGCGGACGCAGGTGAAGGCGAATTGAAAACCACCATATAATACACATTGAAAAACATTTTAGCTCTTTAATCAGTATTCTTACCGATAGAGAGTTGTATTTTATGATGTTTTTATGCGGGACTCTCGAAAAAAGTTTTACTAAAAACAAAGTTTGAATGCAAAATAAAATATACCGCGCTACATATTTTCAGGCACAAATACATTCCTGAATCGAATTGCAATTTGAGCAAATTTGTCAGGTTTATCTGAGGCTTCCAAAATTCTATACATTGTCCAACAATCAGGGACTTTTGTAGGAATTGGAAAGGGGAGCAAAGACTTCTTGAGTTCCTCGCGGAAAAGTTTCCCTTCTTTCACAAGTGATACATTTTTGTTGGTTTCCAGTTCGCTGCTGAGGAAGACTCCGAGAAGTTTGATGAGGAGGATGAAGGTGATGTGTACAATCTCGACTTTGCATTCATCGAACTTAGGAATAAGTCAACATTCATCGACAGAACTAAGTTCATCAACCATTTCTTCGAGAGAAAAGAGTCGATGGTAGTCCACGCGCCACCCCGTTTCGGCAAGACGTCCATCCTAAATATGCTCGAGATGTTTTTAGAGATCCCTGTTGACGAAACCGGAACTGTCATTCAGTCGTACATATTCCAAAAGCGCCGGTTCTTCGACACGCTCAGATCATGCGAGAAAAAAGACAAACGCTTCTGTGCAGCTTTCATCTCCAGCCACCCTGTGATGTACTTAGATTTTGCGGAGTTGGAGACAGAGGACTTAGAAAGCTTCTGTGTTTCCTTTCGATCGATCATGTGTAACCTGTTTGGAGACCATGAGTACTTGGGTGAGAGTCCTAAGTTGAGTCAAACTGAACGCGACATATACGATGAGGAACGACATCCCGAAGGACATCCTCTACTGAGAAATGGAACTTATGCTATGGGTGGTTTACATTTGTCAAGATTATTGCATAAACATTTCAATCGAAGTTGCATGGTGCTCATTGATAACTATGACGCCCCAGCCGCCAAACTCATCGTTGAGGGAAACAAAGATGACTCGATGAGCCAGATATTTAAAATTCTCGAAGATTTGATGACAGGGTTGTTCAAGGACAATGAGTATGTCAGTCACTCCCTCATGACTGGCGTATCCTCCATTGGTAGTGTTTACACTCAACACCTTAACAGTCTAAAATACTACTCGATTTTCGAGAACGCAACGCTTAGTGAATTTTACGGACTCAAGCTCAAAGATGTTGAAACTCTGTTAAAGAGGTGTGACCTGCAGGCATTGCTAGAAGAGTCACAGAGAACCTATGAAGGATACCATTCCTTATCTACGAACGAAAAGATGTACGCCATCCATTCTTTGTTAAAATTCATGGAAAAGAGGGGGAAAGTGATGGAAAACCGTTCTCTGGTAGAGTTCATGGAAGAGAAGGGAAAAGTGATGGGGGTGAATGAGCCCATACCCATACTTTTGCAACTTACGGAGCTTTTCAAATACAGTAAGTTTGGTGAAACAATCGAGAAAACTCTTGAAAAAATCACCGGGATAGATAGAAAATTGTCCCTTTTCACTGAACAGGATATTAAAAATTTGCATTCCTTGGTTTCGAAGCCGAAGAATAAGTTAAAAAAAAGTGTTGCGATAGAGCATCTCATTTTACAGTTCTTACAAGAGAACGGGTGCTATACGATTATCAGCAAGAATGATGACGCGTGCAGGGCTGACTTGATTGTCCCGAATCTGGAGATTAAGAAACTCTTACAACGTCATCTTTACACGGAAAGCTTTTTCAGAGAGAAGTTCAAGGTGACGAAAGAAAAACTGAAAAACTACGTGAGCTCGATCATCAAACTGGACAAAACGAGAAAAAGTTTCCAGTGTTTGCTATCAGCGATTAGGACGCTTTTTGAAAAAGTTTTACCCGAGGAAGAGCACGAATTACGAGCACCGTTTTACTCCATCCCAAAATTGATGGATACAGAATCGTTTTTACAAGTGGACAATGAAGTCTTGGGTCCGAACAATACGACGATAGACACATTGATTGTTCGGAAAGACAAAACTTTGATAATATTCGAATTCAGGATTGATCGTGATTCTTCGCTTACCGCGCTTTCAGACGTCGTAAGCAAGAAAAAGTACGAGGTCAAGACTCAAGAAAAATTTCTCAATACGATTTTAGTGGGACTGCATTTGAATAAATTTAGAAATTGTACTGTTAGTTACTTATATAATACTTTTGACATTAAAAAAACTGTAACAACGACGGTGAAAACGAAATAAATTGGCTTTTTTTTTGGCAAAATTCCTACAGAAAGAACTTTATTTCTTAAGAATGGCTATAATGACAACATACGTGATAGTGTCATGCAAAATGAGCCTACCGGTAAAAGGAATAAGAATATAACACCACAGCTCAGAAAAATCAATTTTGTTTTATTCGGCACCAAAACTTTTCAAAAATTGGCTCACGGACAATTCAAAGTTTGAGGATAAAAAATGGATAAATTGGGAAAACTGACGTTGAAGTTTAGTTTAAGGCGCAGTTGCCTGTCGTATGATCGATTTACTTCACTACTTTTAAAATCGTTTATATTGTGAAGTATGGTCCGATATTCTGTCCACATGTTCTTAAGAGTATTAAAAAAAAGTTGAACATCGATAATTAAAAATCGATATTTCCAACCCTATACACATTATTTTCGCTGCAGTGCACAATCTAAAGTTATGTACACGATGGTGCAGATATTGCCTGATTCCATTACAATCGTGCTCCTTTGTGAGATGATGAGAGAAATTCTTATTAAAATTATATATTATGATTTCAGTATCTGTTTCATACATAATCATTGCCCTTATAATACAATGTCTCCAACAATTCACGTAACACCGTGGCAACAGTATGGTCCGGAATAAATAGTGGCGATTCTTACAAGTTGGCAACAGTGTTATTTCTCGATGTTATAATCGACTCTAGATGAGGGAGCGTGTTTCACCTAGAATCTTTATATTCAATTGATTTAAATGGTATATTAACAGTGTTGCCAACTTGCTGGAATCGCCACCGTAAATACCCTGGTAAAAATTGGCAGTAGAACCTGTGTTCCAAACCACCATACACCTACAGCCGGCTGTAAGATTTCCAATAGCTTCTATAGCCGGCAACACAATTTCTTATAGCCTTTTATAGCCGATGGCGAACAAGCAACAGCCTGGCGATAAAGAGTATGCTAAACGTTAGTAATTACGGATGCTAGGACTTGGTGAGTTTTTGGACTACTGCTCTCTTTTTGGGCCGTAGTATCTTGATTTATTTTGCGAGGTAAGCTCCGTACTTTTGATGGATGCCTGCCATTACTAATATATTAGAGCGCCTTCAGTTTCGTATTATACTGTGCAATACCTCTGGTGTGAAATAGTTGCTTCAAGCGCCGTGGTACGCTGCGGCGCGGCGCGGCGCGGCGGGCGGGCAGCCAGCGCGGAACGCGCATTGGCGCCTACAAACCTAACAGAGATACTTCACGCATTGCGCAATGCGTGAAGTATCCCTGTTAGGTTTGTAGGCGCCAGTGCGCCGCCGCTCCGCTTTGTGTTCGGCTCTAATATTTAATCTCGTGGAGTCAGCGTTTTTCAACTCATGACTTTAAAATGTTTGCGCACTCTGTATGGATTATTCTCATTTTACATACATACGAGTCGCTGTTATAGCGCTCTTTGGCGCTTTGCGACACCTAATCGCCACAAAGCTCGGTCTTCCCACAGGTTATCAGGGAGTTGACACTCCCTCATCTCACTTAACACCCCCTGTCGCCAACCTCTCACTGGGCGTCCCCTACGCCTCCTCCCAGGAGGAACCCAATCAAGCATCTTTTCCTCATTATTCTCATTTTAATTGATGAAAAAAAATAATGTGCGTTTTGTAAATATTAAGGTGATTCCGTATAAACTTAAGGATTTACAAAGCACACGAATTTCTACACAATTTCTTACTCTAATCTTCTTCTTTATACTCTAATTTTTACCAGGGCCATTCCAACGCGTGGAGCATGTTTTTGCCTATTCGGTCAAGTGGAGGCAAACCACGCACGTGTTGTTTACTACTTGGAATCAAGCCTCCGAATTAATGCATGGCGTTGCTCGTAAAACGCGTGCCTTTAAAATGGTTACTCGAATTCTATTTGTTCAGTATATGTTCTGTTAATTATTAAAATACGCAATGTGGATTTCAGAAGCGTTTATTTCTTCCCCAAAAATCTTTTTTTCGATTACTAGGTGGCTCCCCCCCTGTCCACTACGCGGCCCATCCCGCGGGGCGCTGCGCGCCCCCAAAGGCCCGCTTCGCGGCCAGCGAAATCGTCGAAATTACCCGGACGAAACAGATTGAAATGCCTAATATGAATTAAGAATTTAAAAAAAAAAAAATACCTTATCAACAACAAACAGCAAATCAAAAACGGACTTTGAACTCCCCTTCGTGACACCAGCCTATCAACCGTCTTAATCCCCTTTCCTCACCATCGGGCGACTTAAAAATGATTTTATTATAATAGAGAGGATTACAAATTTTATTTCATTCCGAAGTTTTCATCTTTTTCTTTTGATAGGTCTTTATTTTCTTTAATCTTTTATATGTCATTATATTTAGTTATTATTTATGAAATGGTTAAAAAGTGTAGAAGTCTTTTACGAATAGAAACTGAAATGTATTATAAATTTATACGTAAATCTAAATTAAATCAAATAAATATATTTATTTATTGTAGACCGAGGTTCACTTTCTCATATTACGTAATATCTATTAATTTTTACGTTTGGACTAAAAACATTTCCAGTGTGTCGAAATATTTGATTACTAGAACCATCATCGATCCGGCCTGCTAGCAGCTCATTTCAATGAGAACCCCGTGCAACATGGCGCGTCTAATAATCCTACATTTTAAGTGGAGCCAGACACTCTATCTTCCCAATGTTAACGTTTGTACCTTTTTCTCAGGATCTACTGAACAAAATTTACTTCTCTTTTTTTAAGCGTGCCTATAGGGCTCGCTTTTTTTGTTTTGAGCTTTGAACCCTCCTGAACATTTTAACACGGGCTTTTTTTAAAATTTAAAAATTTGAAATTTTGGTGAATTTTCGAAATTTTTTTGTTAAAAATCAAAGAATTTGGACATTTGAAATCAAATTAAAAAAAATCCAGCTCGAAATTTTGGAAAAGCTCAAGTTAAAATGTGCAGGAGAGTGCAAGGATTAGAACAAAACAAATCCCAGATAAGACAGGAATATTTAGCCAATATTTAAACAATATTGTTTTGGTATTTATGCAAACATTGGGCCAATATTGGTTAAATATTGAGCCAATGTTAAAAGTGTACACCATCTTTCCTTTTGGCATAAATACTGTGCCAATACTTTGGCTGAGAATACTGTGCCAGTACTTCAAAGGGAAAGTATTTGGATATCAATATTGAGACAATACTACACCAATATTGAATCAATTTAGGGGTTCGCAGCTAGGGGATGGTGGAAAAGGGTTAATTGTGGAAATAATTTTAGAAACCATGAAAAATAAAAATAATGAAACCACTGGGATGTTATTGAATCGATTTCGCAGATTAGAAATTTTTCATCCACCTTGGGGAATGAACCCGGGACGTACCTAACACTAACCGACGACCCTACCGATTGAGCTTCACTAGACGATGTATTTCAGTGACTTAAAACCGGTATTTAACGTCGAGTTGGACGGGCAACTAGGATATTTTCCATCTGCCTGGATTTGTCCGTGTATTTATTTTACTTTTTACTTTACTATATTTTTTAAATTTATTTTATCGTTTTACTTTGTTTTATTTCCTTGCTGACTCTATTTTTTTCTTCACTCTATTTTTTTTTTTTTTTCAAGCACTTCATTTTTTTTCTTTAATTATTTACTTCTTATTCCTTTACTTTGTTTTGTTTTACTGTAATTTATTTTAATACTTCATCATAATTTTTTTGACTTCAGTTAATTCTTTAAATTCATTCTATTCTTTAACCTCATTTAGTTTTTTCCCTTATACTTTATTTTTTTCTTCATCTCAGTTTTTTTACTTCATCTCCTTGCTCCCTCTAATGTTTTACTTCAGTTTAGTCTTTGACTTCATTTTATCATTAATTTGATTTACTTCATTTTATTTCTCTTCTTTTGTCTCTGTTATTCTATTATTTCCACCATTCTATTATTTTATTTATTTTTTTCTCTTTAAATTTTTCATCGACATTCTGAGATGCATTTTGCATTTGATTGCAGTTTGATGTCTTCCTCATAAAGACTATGCAGGTGCGATTGCCATAATCTCACAGCTGCACAGCTACTAAAGTGCAAGTTCTACAGGAGACCAATAAGCACACGAGATCAAGAATTTCTTCTTCAGTTGAATTTAAATGTTTCATTTGAAATTTGAAAAATAAAAAATAAACAACCAGATGTGAATGAATGATAACATTCTCATTCAATGATAATATTCACAACAGTACATGAACTACAAACGAAACAAAAAAAGAAATAAACTGAGATCACGCGCAAATACATTGAAAATGACCTCAAGGAGGTGGAAATTCAACAATTTCTTGGGAGGCAAAAAAATATATATTATATTATATTATATTAAATTTGACAACAACTGCAATAACCTTTATGAATAATAAGGTTGAAAATAATGGATAATTGTTCAGAAAGAACACATTTGAGCTACGTCTTAAATCTAAGCCTTATTATGTTTAATACTTTTCGTTATGGGCAGGCATTTAGTATGATGACTTATACCGATTAGGATATCGAAAATATTTTAAAAATATTTTGAATAGCAGTATTATTGTTTAAAATATTTTCAAAATATTTTGAAAATACTTACCAATGCATTACTGTCTTTTAAAATGTTTTTAAAATATATAATAAATATTTTGAATATAAATATTATATGTACTGATATTTTAAAAATACTCTCACGATATAAATTTTTACAGTATTGAAATACAAATATTTTGAAAATATTTTTATGATGTTTTGGGTAAACATATTATTTTTAAAAATACTAAATGATGATTCTTTAAATATTTTCTAAAAAAATAATTTTGATTATAATATTATCAAAATATTGTCAGTATTGTGTAAATATTGCGACAGTACTGACAATATTTGCCCAATATTGTAAAAATATTATGTCTTATCTGGGTAAGTTTTTGAAAATCGGTTCAGTAGATCCTGAGAAAAAGGTACATGAGTTCTGAAAAATGTAGTTTTCGAGAAATGAGGAATTTAAAAAAAAACAGCAAAATCAGTTTTGGTGTAATTAGTAGTGTATTTAGTAAACCTTCCCTCACCAAACCGCGCGTAACTTCAAAACTACTCATCAGATCAAGTAAAACTGGGTCTGAAATTAAACGTGAGGAGTAGGATATTAAGATTAGCCAGAAAATAAAAAAAAAAACATTTTTTTCAATTTTTCAAGTGTCTGGCTCCCCTTAAGAGGAAACTTAGTGATATGTGGTGCTCGTCTGTGTGCTTGGTCTTTTCACCATCGATGAATTTTCGTCTGTTCGCAGTTGGCTGCCGAGGAAAACCTCGCATATTATGACGCAGAGGAGCAGCAGGGTGGCGTTTATAATTTCAACCACGAATGGGTCAACGTAAGAGCGGGGCCACTTTATCTCGACAAAAGTCGGTTCATCAACCATTTCTACGAGAAAGAGGAGCTGATGGTAATCCACGCGCCACCACGCTTCGGCAAGACGTCCAACCTAGAGCTTCTCCAAATGTTTTTCGAGGTCCCTGTCGACGAAGCCGGGACCGTCTTGAAATTCTACGTCCGCGAAAAGCATCAGTTCTTCGACGAGCTGCGATGTTGCAGAGATGGAGATCGTGCTTTCTGCCAAGATCACATCGCTAGCCATCCTGTGATCTACTTGGATTTCGAAGAGCTGGACGTGGAGGACTTGGAGACCTTTTCCATTTCCATGCGTTTGATGATCAGTGACCTTTTCAGGAACCATGCGTACCTGGCCAATAGCCCGCAATTGAAAAGAGCTGAACGTACCATCTTCGATGAGGATCGACACCCGGACGGGCATCCTTTACTGAGGGAAAGAACATACGCCAACGGTGGCTTGCACTTGTCGAGATTATTGCACAAGCATTTCAATAACAGTTGCGTGGTGCTGATCGATAACTATGACGCTCCTGCCTCTAAATTCATCATCAGAGGAAGCAAAGACAACACCATGAGCGAGGTATTCGAAATCCTCGAAGTTCTTATGACAGGGTTGTTACAAGACAACAAGTTTGTCAGTCATGCCCTTTTGACAGGCGCATCCTCTGTCGGTAATGTTTACACTAAACACATTAAAAGGCTAAAATACTACTCGATTTTTGAGAACACGACACTCAGTGAATTTTACGGACTAAAGCTCAGAGATGTTGAGAAATTGTTGAGGAGGTACAGTCGACAAGCATGGTTCGAAGATGCACAGAGGACCTACGACGGATACTATTCTTTAGCTGCGAAAGAAAAAATGTATGCTATCCGTTCTTTCTCAAAATTCATGGAGAAGAGAGGGAGAGCAAAGGACTTCAAACCCATACCCATTCTGTTGCAGCTTTCGGAGCTTTTCAAATACAATAAATTTGGGGAAACAATCGAGAAAACTCTACAGAAAGTCACCAGTATAGGTAGAAAATTGTCTTTTTTCACCGAGCATGATATTAAAAATTTGCATCACCTGGTTTCGAAGCCGAAGAATCGGTTGGATAAAAGTGTATCGACAGAGCATCTTATGCTGCAGTTTCTGCAAGAAAACGGGTGTTATACAATAATTAGCAAAAATGACAACTTGTGCAGTGCTGACTTGATTGTCCCCAATCAGGAGATTAAAAAACTCCTAGGAAGTCTTCTTTACACGGGAAATTATTTCGTGGAAAAGTTCAAGGTAACAAGAAAGGAAATGAGCAACTATGCGAACTCGATCGTCAAGCTGAACTGTTCAGAAGAAAGTTTCCAACGTTTGCTTTCCGCGATAAGGGCGCTTTTTGAGAAAGTTTTACCCGATTCTGAGCGCGAATTTCGAGCTCCTTTTCACGTCATCCCAAGATTTAAATCGTGTGCAGATTTATTTTTGCAAGTGGATAATGAAGTTTTGGGTCCGAACAAAACAACGATAGACACATTGATTGTTAGAAAAGACAAAACTTTGATCATATTCGAATTCAGGTTTGATCGTGATTCTGCGCTTATCGCACTCTCAGACGTCGTGAGCAAGAAAAAATACGAAGTTCGAACTGAAGAAAAACCTTTCAATACAATTTTAGTTGGATTTTATTTTAATAAAATTAGGAATTGTAGTGTCAGCTACCTTTATAATACTTTTGACATCAAAAAAGCTGTAACAATGACTGTAAAGATGGAATAGATCAGCTTTTTCCTCCGTTGAATTCCCACAGTGATAAATATCTTCTTTTCGAAAGACCACAATACTAACATTTGTGAAAATGTGCCTAAAGGCGGTGAAAAAAATGAGTTGCCCATGCCAAGAGTTAGAGTGGTTAGTTTTGCAGTACTTTGCACTAAGAAAACCCCAAAAATTCCAAAAATTGACGTTCTCCCGTGAATTCGAAGTTTGAAGATGGAAAACGGGGAACGCCCCAGAACACCGGTAGTGAGTTTTTTTAAACAACAAATTTATTGGCCTATAGTACGTTTTCCGATGCTGACACCATTCCAAGGATTAATTTACTTCAAACGCGTATCAATCATCAATAATGCGAATTAATTGGACCACATTTTGCAATTAGGAACAATAAATTCCAGCTCAGTTTAAAAACGATTATGTAGCATCGCGTCCAAGATATTGGACTCCATGCTCACCATT
Organism: Bemisia tabaci; assembly: GCF_918797505.1. Lineage (NCBI taxonomy): Eukaryota > Metazoa > Arthropoda > Insecta > Hemiptera > Aleyrodidae > Bemisia > Bemisia tabaci. The sequence goes on along the minus strand of NW_027311737.1, from coordinate 352,745 downwards.
GATATACTTGCCTGCTCATCTCGTCCAAGATCTTAGACTCCATGCTCATCGCTAAACTTCTCACTTCTTTGCTTGAGCATGGAGTCCAAAAGCAAGTAGACCTCCCTTAGTTTTTAAGCTCATCTTGATTAAAAATCATATACTTCGCTTATCTAATCTAACTTGAATTAGCTTAACCTGACCTGACGTAACCTAACGTAACCTAACCTAACCTAACTTCAGCAATGTACAATTTTTTTTGAGAACACATTTTTTCGTCTTTATTTCACAAAAATTGTCTTAATACTTTTTTAGATCCCATGCTCGTGTATTGTCAGAGAATACCTGCGTCCCACAATTTTGGACGCTACGCTCACTTCGATTTTTCGAAAAAATTATCCCTGATTAAAGTGAGCATGGAGTCCAAGATCTTGGACGTGATGAGCGACCGAACATTATATAGCTGAGCACGGAGTCCAATATCATGGACGCGATGCTACATTACCATGTGGATGTCGCGTATAGAGCAAAGTAATTTTTCATAGAGTTTTTCCATCCCCCTTCCTCTCAAGTCTTCGGTCTCTCTCTATGAATTCTAAATTCGAGCCACAAGCGATGAGTCTGCCGTATCTTTCTTTATCTATTTTTTACGATACAGCGGCATAAGATGGATTGAGTGATAACGCTTACCTACTCGTGAGCTAGGCTTCTCTCGCCTCACTATGGTCCCAATTCACTCTTCAGTGATCAAAAATCATAGCGGCTCTCCGTTTGAGTATAAATACATTTAAGATGTGTTTTCCTCATGATTTTGATGCGCTGAATCCGAATTTGACCTCCGCTTTTCCCTAAAAAATCATTTGCAAAAGTTACCGACATTTTTTCACATAAATCACAAACTGCCATCCGATTGGCTTGTTATACTTGCTTAGATTGGATGAAAACCATGCGTTCATTGCACATACATGTACAGTCCATGCAAAATTAAGGATGTTTTAATTTTTTGACACCCCCCCACCAATTTTTTTTTTTTTTTTTTTTTTTTTTTTTTTTTTTTTTTTTTAAGGATAACTAAACTGAAAAAAATGAAATAGATCTAAAATTCATTTGTATTTTAAAAATGTCGAAAGAATGCTTCAGAGAAGACTTTTCTTTATGTTGATTTGCCGGGAAACGCAAATCGGGTACATAACAATGTTGAAGAGCGGGGGGTGCAATATTGTCACGTTAAGGAAAATTCAATCAACAATGAATAAATATTCGGGGAGTAAGGAATTTTACATCAATAGGTACTTTCTAGGATGGAAAAGAGCATTTTTAAAGATAAAACTGCGGAACGGAAAACTTTTCAAAAAATCTCAAAAAGCAGGGGGAACCAAATTTTTTTCGAAACGGTCAACCTCAAAAAGATTCATAGAAGCCATATAATGGCGTCTCTGTAGATGCAAAATTGCTTAGCACGTGTTAAGGCTGCAATTACAGGTTTTTTTCAGGGCAAAAAATTGAGTTTTTCTGGGGCAAACACGTAGTCACGTAAAAAATTCAAATTTGGTCGAAAAAGCAGGCGGAAGCAATTATTTTTGGTTCGGTTGCCTTCCTAAGGATCTGTAGAAACGACTTAAAAGTGTCTCTGGAGGTGCCAAATGTCTCAGAATATTTTTCGAGGGGCTTTCCAGGGTTGTAATACAGTATTTTGAAGGAAACACGCAGGTACGAAAAAGATTCAAAATTCGTTCAAAAAGCAAGAAGAACCAACAATTTTTGGTTTAAAATCCTTCTTAAGGATTCATAGAGACTACTTAAGCACGTTTTTGGAGGTGTCGCATGCCTCGAAAAAGTTTAAGTCGACTGCAGATTGATCGATGGCTAAACTTGCTAAATACCGTTATTTTAGCCACCGACTTAGAGACCTAATAAATTCGATTTCTCGAGAAAAAGCAAACCAAAGCACGAAATATTTCTACTGTAGCTTCCCAAGGATGTGTAGAAGCTCCCTAGGGGTGTCTCATTAGGTGACCTTTGGTGACTTTTTTTTAAAATGAAAGTACGTGGGAAAAATCGGCATTTTTTCATGAAAAATAGGTACCCAACTTCTACCTTGTGTAGAATGTATCAGAATGCCTCGGAGAAAAATTGTAATTAGTGCGTTACAATCCTCTTAGAGTCCTCTACAAAATGGTGTAAGCAAGAATTCTGAGAGACCATTTCATGATTCAGGAGAGGCTCCGAACGCTTTGTTAGAAATAGCCGCTTCACGGGTCAGAAAATACATATCCGACTATTCGCACAGTTTGTAACACTTTCAAAGTGACTAGAAATTTTTTTGAGGTATACTACGTGTAGTTTATGACCCGTAGATACTATATTTATCAATTTTGACTCGAAAAAAAAATGTCGTCCAATTTCATAAATATCGATTTTTGAGCGCTCCCGAGCGGATTGGGACCATAGTGCGCCTTGGCTCGACGAGGCAATTTCACTTCGGTCTAGATCTTCGATTCCTAACTTCATCCCTAGCAGCCTTCTCATGAGCTCTGGAGGAAACAACAAGTGTAACGATTCCGTTTCAAAATATATTTTAAATCAAGCCAAGGCAAGTATCGTGCTCTATGGTAGTGTAGTGTGGCCTTTGACGAAGCGAACGCAAGATTTGTTGAGGATAACTGAAATCTGCATTTGTTGCAACTTTGCAATTTGTTAATTCTAAAGAGGTCTTTAAACTCGCACATAATCGCGTGGAAAAATCCGAAAACCTCCCTCTCAAACAAGCGCGGCTGACAGACTTATGTCCATTCCTGTCCTGAGCTTAGTATTCGTTTGGCTTTCGTCAACACACCATTGCCAAACTTTCGTCCCGTGAAAATCCCGTGAAAAAAAAATCCTAAAATCCCGCGAAAATCCCGTCTCCACGTGTAGGTAAAAATAGAGATCCCGTCTCTCGTAGCCGATTAAAAGTCTTTCGAAAAGTTTGGGGAGAAGGAGTAGTACGGTTCGGAAAGCTGGCAGAATATTCGGCAGTACTTTGTACAGCATTTCCATCGCAGTGGCCGTATACGTACACCATATCGGCATATTCCGCACTAGAGTACTGAAACGGCATCTTTATGAAAAACCGCGAAAATACCGCAAAAAACCTTAGAGTTAAGTGTTGGATACTTGCACTTGAAATTATCGGATTATGTACACGAGTCAAGAAGTCAAGTTCAGTGACTCTCATTTCAGGTAGGCCCAGTATCTCATGCAATCCGCAGTGCGTGCTTTTCTCCATGATGAGAAATAATTTGACAAAGACGGAATTCGATGAAGATATTCAAATAGTGAAACAATGATGAGACATTGATTGCAACTGCAAGATTATTGATGTGCTGCGAAATCGGTATATCAAAATGTGAGGTGGAAAAAACCACCAGAATTCTATGACACTATGGCAGTCTCAGTTATATGAAAATATGGCAACCTCAATCTTGACGCTAAGCTCAAACTGTACACACTTTGAACAACACAGTGCGGGGAAGAAACAAAACTCAATTGAGTAGTCTGCTAAAGCCGTTGTAGTGGGCAATTTGATTCGCGTAGGGTTTTGTTTTTCTTGTGACCGGGCAATTTAAAGTTACCGTAACCAATGTACAATAAAACGTTAATGTCTTAGCTAAAAGTTGATATCGATTATTTTCGTTGCGCGAATTATGTTGTGCGTGAAATTCTGTCCAAAAATCATACATTAGAGTGCTTAAATTTGTACCTTGTTTAATGGGCCATTTAATCTAAAAAAGCGAACATTGAAAACTTTCCTAACTTTATTCAGAAAGAATATTTTATCGGGAGAAACGAGGCAACGCTGGACTGCGCATGCGGTGTCGAAACACAACATGGGCCTTTTAAGCCCCATTGTTCGATGTCATGATTATCCTAACGCGAGTTCGAATAATCGCGCCGAACACGGTGCGGTCTGTGTCAAACTCATATTGGCGCCTGCAAGACCGTAGGAATACTTCACGAATTGCGCCAAACAGTGCGGTCGGCGTCAAGCGCATATCAGCGCCTACAAGACTGCATGAATACTTCTCGCATTGCACCAAATGCAATGCGAGCGTTATTTGATTTAACTATTCGACTACCGGTAAGGTCACATTGCCGCTAACTAAATTGAAGGCGCATCACACTGTGAGGACGACTCGACACTCGACCGCGCTCCCTTCCCTGGCTTGCGCGACGCTAAAATCGCTGCAAAACTAGGACCACGCGTCTTTCTTTTGACGGTCCCTGCCGGGTTATGACCACAATAAAAGTGTAAATAAGTATCATTATTGCAACGCCTCGGCAACTCGGACGATGTTCAAAGGATGCAGCGATTCTGAAACTTAATTCGCGTAAAATAATTTTGGTTCAATAAAAGAAAACAGAACGAACAAAAATATCGCGTCGAAATTTTTTGTGATTTTATTTCAAATCATTCCGGAAACTTCTCGGAAACTTCTAAAAAAACTGTGTGTAGCTGTTTTTCATATGAACTTGATTAAAAATAAATTATGAGTAGAGATATGCAAAGTTGCAATCGGAGATAAGAACATTTTGTTCCGCGCGGAGGCGTCGATATTTGGTTTCACATTCACGGCAGGCATAACGAGATAACTGTTCGACCATGGATGTAGGCATAATGCCGCTTGCTGGATGGAAGGCGCGTCACACTGCAAAGATTATTGATGATGTATGATTTTTCTGGCTCCTTTTAAAAACGCCACCCGCGAACGGAGAAAAAAACTTCGTGCGTGGAACCCGAAATTAGGTCATATGGATCTCTGAAGTTGTCGGATTGAGCATCTGAACACTTTAGGTCCAGCTGCTGAGGTTTGGATCACACATCTGAAACTTCAGTTCTTACATCTGAAGTACTTCAGTTTTCACATCCAAAAAACTTCGGTTCTCACATCTGAAGTACTTCAGATGTAAGAACTGAAGTTTCAGATGCGAGATCCGAACCTCGACAGCTAGACCTAAAGTGTTCAGATGCTCAATCCGAAAACTTCAGAGATCCATATGACCTAAGCTTCGGGTCCCACGCACGAGGTTTTTTTCTTCGTGTGCAATTCTTTTCCCTATACTTTGATTGGTGCTCAGAACGTCCTAAAGCGAGGAGCGCCAATCGAAGTATAGGGAAAAGAATTGCACGAATTGCTCTTACGTCCTAAAGCGTCCTCCTAGGAGAAGACGTAGGGGACGCTCAGCAAAATCGTGGATAGGTGGCATTCAAGATGAAATCACAAGATGTCATTTACCAGATGACCTCTGGATCGATACGCAAGGATGGCGATTAGGTGTCACAGAGCGCCCGAGCGCGCTGTAAAGCGACTCGAATGTATGTATGTGTATTTACGTCCTAAAGCGTCTTACGCTGAAAGTCAGAAGTAGTAGTTCTGATTGGCAAACTGCAGTATAGTTTTTTCTTATTGAGACTGCGCGCACTATCGATTCACCGCACTGCATGATGGACTGACCCCATTTAGGACATACGACATCTACCAAGTATAGACGTATTTATTCTAAAAAGCACTATGCACAAATAGATGAAATAAAAATGCTTGTGTGCTTAGGATTGCGTGCTTCATGCTTCATTTTGATTCAATTTACCTGCACATGGTTCCTTTTAACATTATACGTCAAGGCACCCGGACTCCGTTTCGATTGTTTGTCGAAAAAACCAGAATTGGAACAATGAAAGAAGTAATCAGCAAAAAATGTATGCTAAAAAGAAGGAAAAACTTTATGAAACGATTCATAATGATGTGTAGCGTAGCGTCACAGAGCACAGTTTTGTGTGGAAAAACCCCCAGTGAACAGAAAAAAGTACGCTGTTTTCAACTTGCTTTGTACGAATATGAACAGGCCAGAGGCAAGGAGTTGAATTGGGAATGTACTAAAACATGAATAAATAATGAAACATTGTGATTTCATTAAAAGACCGAAATGTTTATTTCTCCTAGTACATGGAAAAAATGGTTCTAAAAACTAAGCATACAAATTATATTAAATACTATTAATTAGTAGAATTTTTCTCGGTGATCTTCAAATCGAGAAAAAAAGTACGAAAGATTTAAAAAAAATTTGAAATAAAAAAAGACAGTATCAAATGATAAACTTTAAATATGTGCATGCAAGTACAGTGATCGGTTAAACAATTAAAAGCAATGAACCATCTTATCTTTAACGTAATAAGTCTTAATTATCCGCGATTATTGGGGCTAGAGCAACCGCGAATAAACCGGAACTTAGCTATGTGGCAAGAAAATACTGTATTTCATATGACTGTTGAAATACCTATCAAATATCAACCATGCAGAAATGTAATTTTTTTTCAAAACAATAAATTTTATCTTAAATGAGGTTATTGCGGCGAATGTCATTTCCGGAAAAAATTTTCAGGGAAACTTGAGCCTTAAAAAAAAACCAAAAAATCCAACGGAAAGAAACCGCGGATAATCGAGACTTCCCTGCCATGCTAAGGTAGAACGCCGCACAGTGGATCGAGTCAATTGGAGAGGTCGGACAAATTGAGGAACCTTTATAATCGCTTATAACTCCGTCTCTACAAACTTTAGGGTTCCAAAATTTGATCCGTTGGTTTTCTCGTGAAATTTTCTTCTAAAGGCACTCCTTGAAATTTAAAATGTGACGAAATAAACATCAAAATTTGCAGTAAAAAAATTCATATCCGACCTCTACTATTAGCTCGATCAATTGTGTTCCGTTTGAGCCTTCAGGCGTTGCCAAATCTCCTTTGTGACATCACGAATTTTCTGGGATATTTGTACATTTTTTTCTCCCGATATTTTTGAAGAATTTTGGTCGTAATTTCATCTATGGTGTCTGAAAAATTCAAGGGAAAAAATGCATACCTGCCTTCAGAAATAAATATTTTCTGCGAGGCAATTTGGCAACATTCAAATGCTTATACGGCGTTTTTCCTCAGTGCGGCAGTACTGAATTTTCGATCGACACGGCACATCTAGGGCCTGCGACGACGCCACCATGTCACATTTTGATGACAGATTGGGCATGCGAAGTCTCGGCGCACGCGTCCGCGAGGCCATCTTCGTTGCGTCGTTCCTAAACTTTTGGTACAACTGAGACAGAACACATGTCCGCACGACAGCTCAGTGTTGGCCTTATTATGGTGACACACAGGACAGACTGCGGAAAATAGACAGGAAACAGTCGGATAAAAAACAGGAGATAAAATGTTTTGGAGACCCCGCGCCACACTAAGAATCTGAGTAATGGAATGGAGATGTTGCATGCGCGAGAAATTTGCGATTTGACTGTTGCTTTTAAAGTAGAAGTTGGCGAGAAGCACGATGGTGCCACTGGTTTTCTCTGAAATCAACTCCCAAGCTCAAAAAAGCTCTCAAGTTGAGGTCAAAATGGAGGGGGCATCCCACGCTATCCTGAGAGTCCACCTCTACATCAAGACAAACTCTCCATGCAAAGATAGGGAGCAAATACATTAGCAGGTTTGCCGTGTTTTCAGTTTTAGACTCTCCAAATAAAGTGGCAACCCTGTCACTGTATTTGCTCCCTATTTTCGCATGGATAGTTTGTCTTGATGTAGACGTGGACTCTCAGGATATCGTGGGATGTCCCCTCCATTTTGGCCTCAACTTGAGAGCTTTTTTTGAGCTTGGGAGTTGATTTCAGAGAAAACCAGTGGCACCATCATGTTTCTCGCCAACTTTTACATAAGAATCTACAGTCAAATCGCAAATTCCTCACACATGTAACATCTCCATTGCGTAATACGAAAATGAATTGTGTATAGAATTTGGTGTGGGTAAGGCAAAAGTGAAGTTCGGAAATCAACGCCACTCTCCACAAAATGGTGAGCAATTTGTTAAGCAAAACACCAAATGGAATTCACATATCGATGACTGATAAATTTGGTGGTAGGTACTTGCCTAGCCAATTTTGTGTTAACTAGGTTGGGTTTACTGTATTAGTGGCCAAACTCCGTAGAGCACATATTATTATATGTATTTTAGTCTCTTCATGCCCGAAAGTTCTTAAAATATAAACCAAACATTCATAAAAGGGCCCCTGATGTCTCATTTAAAATATACAAGAGTAAAATATACACCACCCCTTCGTGGGTTGGACCGCAAAGCGGTCAGAGGGCGTAGCCTTGTAAATAATTAAGTTTATAACATGTCAACTAGAGTACCTGTATAGGGAGAGTACCGACAGATCGGTTCATGGAGGGCTTAGGGCCCAAAAGTGCAGCCACCCTTCCAACCAACTTCTAACGCACAAAATTTCACTGCCAGTCTGCAGATTCCAATTCTAACCAAGATGGCCAAGAATGTACAGAAAGGAGCGTTCTTCCGCGAAATTGAGTAAATTTACGCATAAACTTAGTCAAACACGTGCTTAATAAAGGACGATTCGTAACAATAGTATCAGTAAATCGCTCTGGATAATTGAAATTCATAGGTTGGCTGCATTTCTGGGCCCTAACTTTATTCGCGGAGGCATCGGTAAAGGCCTAATGGACTTTCGGAGTTTCAGATCCGTCGGTACTCTCCCTATACAGGTACTCTAATGTCAACCTACAAGATTTTTTTTTCGCAGAAAACTCTCTTTCTCTCCCTAGATTTTATAGTTTATTTATTATTGAAAAAGGAATCATATTGAGAAATTTACCATTCCGATCATCGTCAGATGCACTTGAATCTGAATATTCATCGATTGACCCATGTACAGAAATTGGAGATCTCGGTGGGCTCTGTCCCCCACGGCGCCCACCCGCCTCGGATGGCTGGGCTGCCAAGGCTCCAGCGTTTCGTGAAGAAGATGCTGAAAAGGTGAGAAGTTCATTCACTCCGATCAATATTTTTAATGAAACGGGAAACGGGTATCGAGTTAGTTATACTATATTAAAATAAAGAACAGAAAATAAGTAAAATAATTTTGCCTCTCTATGTGTATTGGGTAGTTAAATATTTTGAATCGTAAATGTATACGGCAAAATTATCTGCATCTCAAGGGTAGAAAAAAATTATGCCTAAACGAAAAACAGTTACTAGTCGTATAACTATAATCGGTGAGGGGGCGTGAATGATCGATTATCGATATTTCCCCTTTTGAAGCTACGGTAAAAGATCGATTAGTAAGGTGTTCGCTGCGAACACCCAGTCAATCGATACTTTTCAGTAGGTTTCAATGGCAGATCAATCGATACATCGCAAAGCACGCCACGCCACTGATTATAATTAGTGAAAAAAAACCACGAGAATTCCAGTGTTGCTAAGATTGTGCAATTGTTTTTACTCTACAAATATAAATTCATCGTCAGAAAGTTTTATCTTTACACTCAATAAACTATGAATTCAAGACGAAAATCACCTTTGTAAATTCAATTTTTTGCATGAATTCAGTAATTTTTGGCAAATAATGTAAATTGCACAATCCTAGCAACATCGGAATGCTCTTGGTTCCTCTCTGCAAAATGCAATCCAATCAATATCAAAAACAAAACCAAAAGTTACAATGCATAAAGGATGGTCCAGTCAGGGCCACATTAAGGAGGTGGCCACATGGGCCGCGGCCCATGGCGGCATATTAATTAGGGGCGGCAAATTTTGTAATTTTTTTAAATGTAGGTATAAAAAAAAATCGGATTCAGAAAAAAAAGTATTAATGAGGTAAGGGGACAAAATCTCTCTTTCCTGAGAGTATAGTAATTTTTAATTTTGTCGTTTTTCTGTAATACAAGAGACAGCATTTTTAATTAGTCGAGTTAAGAGAGGAACTAAACATGCAATTTGACCTGGAGCTCAGCGCAGAGAGGAATGATGACGAGGACTTGAGATGAAAAGGACAAGCCCACGGCGCGGCGCGGTCGACATGTAACACATATTAGCGCCTACAAGACTGCAGGAATACTTCACACATTGCGCCAAACACAGTGCAATCAGTCCGGCGCGCAGCGGTGGAAGTTAAAATTATTAACCACATATACGTTTGTTCTTTCATAATTTTTTGGTTCATTTCTTATAAATGGAGGACCTTGTCCACACAGAGATATGTTTACAGAACTTAACTTTCGCGCAAAGTTCCGTGAAATTTTGCTAGTTGCGTTGACAGGGATTTCGCAAAAAATGTATCCAACACGAGTAGGTAAACGCGTCTTATGCACCCTTCCCCCTCCGGCACAATTACTTGATGGTTTTCATTGATGTTTCAAAACGAATGAGAAGGGGTGGCAAAATACAGTCGGCCCATGGGCGGCAAGTAGGTAAATCCGGCCCTGGAAAGGAGATGGGACATTGTAGCGCGGCGGATGTATTATATCAGCCCTCGTAGAATCATGGCGGCAAAACTTCGAGGTGTTTCTAAAACTCCGCTACTGTTCTATTTTTTAAACGGAGCCCAAATCAACATCATGGCTTGAAGTCAGGAAAACCAATTAATTGTTTCTGAACTTAGGCAGAAATTGTAAATCCGAATCGCAAAATGTAGTCCAATTTTGATCGAACTATATTTAACGTGAAAATATTCGCCTCCTTATAACTTCAACAAGGTGGTAAAACAATGCTAGGTCCATACTATTTTACATACAATTTTAGCCACATTTTTGGCGTTTTTTTTCCTCGTGACATCACACAGTGGATCGAGTCAATAAGAGAAATCGGACATGAAATTTTTTACTAAAACTGCAAATTGTTAGGTATATTTCGTTACATTTTAAAGTTTAAGGGGTGATACTAGAAGAAAATTTCACGATGAAACCAATGGAACCACTTTTAGAACCTCAATATTTTGTGAAAACGGAGTTATAAGCTTTTACGGTTTCCAAATTTTGTCCGACCTCTCATATTGACTCGACCCATTGTGCGGCATGAAGCGACATTTTCCATTTACACTGGAAAAAAAATCTCGGTGTATTTACTGAGAAAAGGGTAAAATTACCAAGAATTCAGGGTTCTATTTGATCCCAGTTTTTTCTTGGTAAAATTACCATTTATGGAATTGGTAATTTCACTGAGAAATCTCGGTAAAATTATTGAACTTCCTCGGTAATTTTACTGGACCTTGGTAAAAACACCAATATTTTTTATCGACTGTGGTAGAATTACCGAGATAGAATGGCAAAGTTACCGGGAATTGATCACCCATAAAAGTGGTATTCTTACCTGAAAAAAAAAACAGTAAAAATACCGGTTTTTAGGTAAGCTTACTAGTCTGTCTTGGTAAAATTACCAATCATTGGTTTAAAAAAAGTGAGATAGTGAAGGTACCAACGGACCTTGGTAAAAACGCCGAGAATTTTTTTTCAGTGTGTTACATCATTTTATACAGACCCCTTAAAATTCGATATTTGTCTTACCAGTTGATCCTCTTTGCTCCATCCTAGTTACCGGTGTCCAATAATACTCGTTTCGAGGAGCCGGTCCTCTGCTAGACCCGGCTCCTTGAGCATGTCCTCTGCTAGACCCGACTCCTTGAGAATTTGCCGACGGAGCACGACGGGTGTTCGGTGCAAAATTGGATGGTGTATAAAATTGCCTCCGGTTTGGCTGGATTTCGCGGACGTCTCTGATATTTTCCCACTCGCCTGACGGCATATCTCTTGGCATGGGCACGGGCTGTAGCTCGGCCCTATGCCATTAGATTAGATTACATGCGGGGCTTGGAGGACAAGGCGCATAAGTGCAGTTTTTGAAAAAATTGAGATATTGATGATTTCGAGTAAAACTAGTCTTGATGCATATTCTGCGAAAAATTCGCTCCCAAAATTCCAATTTGTAATAAGCATCAAAAAGTCAGTTTTAATTTTCTTTCCGGTATACAGATCCATGTAATTTCGTAACCTTAAACACGTATTTCTCCAAATAGCAAAAACTGCACTTATGCGCATTGTCCTCCAAGCCCCTCATTATTAATTCGTCCCACCTTGTGTCTTTTTTTCATAGGACAGAGGAAAATAGGTCTGTTGCACGCAAGAGTTGCAGCCAAATAAATCTACGCTTTACAAGTAAAGTTGCATGAAAATTAAGTTGGGCATGTCAAAGAAGTCTGAAATCCTTCCATTAGTGCTTACTCTGCGTAGTATGTAACCCCCCTATAAAGGGATTCTAGATTTGCACGGAGGAGTCAGAAAAACTAATCAACAATTCTGTTGTGTGATTTCAATTGTTCACAAGCGTTTTTTTCTTTGCATGTCCTCTCATTATTTTGCAAAATCAAAAGCTTTGCATGAGTTGAAATCTTACAAAAAAAGAGTTTATAACAGTTCTCGAGATTGTTTGTTTATTTAGGTTAAGTCTCTCTCTGGGCGAGCCTGACTGCCGGCCGCACCTAGAAAAACTGCCAGACTACGCGGTAAATTTGGAAAGGGGAGTTACGAACCATGTAGATTGCGCGCTTTTGAGTGGATTTCAGACTTTGTTGATGTGCACACCTTGATTTTCGAGCTTTACATCATGTATAAGAGTATTCAGTTGGGTACATCTTTCGTATGCAACATACAATACAGTGAACGCATTGAGCCAGGATCAGCCTAATAACATTTCAAGTTCCTTAATAGGACTACATTTTGCAATTAGGAACTACAATTTCTGGCCCATTCATAAAAGCACATATTTGCATAGGGAAACTAATGGTGCATACGTTCTTTCTAAGGATAGCTAGAGATTGTGAATCCGAAATGAAAGATGCAGTCCAATTTTCCGTTTCATTTCATTTTATGGGTGTAATGGAAAGTACAACTCACCTTGAAACTTTTTATCCTGAGTGCCTTTACTGAATTTACTAAAAAAATTTCAAAAGAGTATAACGCTTTCATTTCTTGTAAAACATTAAAATATGAGTTAAAATTAGTCAACGTATGATGTAAGTAGGAATGGACAACAAGGATGAGAAGGTACGCGAGATAATGGGTGTGGAGAAGGACATTGTGCACGATATCAGGTCCAAGCAGTTGGTCTGGTATGGACATGTGCGAAGGATGGCAGATGATCGGTTGCCCAATCAGGTCTTCGATTGGGTTCCTCCCGGAAGGTGACGGCGTGGACGTCCTGTGAAAGGTTGGCGACGAGGGGTGGAGGAGGAGATCAGAAGGTGCCAATTGCCTGATGATCTCTGGAAGGATAGGGGGCAATGGCGTTTGGGCGTCGCAGAGCGCGAGGCGGCGCTATAAAAGCGGCTTTATGTATGTATGATGTGAGTAGGCCGATTCTGGTTAATAAATTAGTCAAATGCAACAAAAATGAGAAACGGAAGGGATGATTGGGAGAAGGAGATATTGCAAGAGGGTGAGAAATGAGGAACAGGACAGAAAAAGAGGTGAAGGGAGTCTGGTCTGCCGGCTTAAAGAAAAACGCCGTATGGTGAAATGGCGTTGTTGCCATTTTTCAGGCGTAATTTTTTTCTTGATATTTAAAATACTTTAGGTCAAATAGCGATTAAAAGTCTTTGAAAAACGGAGGAAAGTAATGACAAATTTCCGGGAAAATGCGTGGTTTTATGTATATAAAAAAAAGACTCGATTGCGTTCGAATGTTATGGCGTGTTTCCTTTACCACGGCGGCAATTGGAGTGTGCAGTGTGCACGGACTTAAGATGAATAAATGTATGATCATAAGATGAGATGAATGGATGAAATGTAAATTCAAAACATGAATGAGAGGGAATAAAATAAAAAAAGCCTTAAAAATGGGAGGAAAAATGAAGTAACAGTACGGTTAACTGCACGATACGTATAGTTGAGGCGAAGCAAAACCTTAAAAATAAAAGTGCACGTATTTTTTCAAGTTGTATTATTTCAGTCCGAAGAGAATCATTTTCCTTTTTCTAGCTTTGGCACAAAATAATGTTTTAGCACCGAGTTACAATATTTAACAAACAAGATATATATTAGATCTTAATTCCATCCGTCAGTGGTCCTGACAAACATGCAGAGGCGGATCCAGCGATTTGACAACACCGGATTCCCTCCGTTTAAACCTATGTTAAATAATCGATTCTTGTCAGGGCACCTGGCCCCTCCAAGAATCGATACATTTCCATAGGTTTAAAAGCGATGAAGAAAAACAACGTTGCCAATTTGCTGGATCCACTAACGCAAACATGGTGGCACTGCCAAATTGTGTTGTTAGTTACCTATACGATACTTGAAAATGGGAAATGAAAATTGGAGCAAAAGATGAAAAGTGGTAATTCTTAAGATACGAAACACAATTGTAGCAGTTTGAAATTTTTCTTAATTTAGGGAACTTTATTTCAGTTTAAGTAGATTAAATTGATGATTTTGATGGTTAAGAAATTAGTGCTAGGCAACTCAAAATCACTGCTTTTCTTCAAAAGTAAAGTTTTATCTCTTTGCAAAGCTGACCTGACATTTTGATTCAATTCTTTAGAACCAGCGTGATCATAACTGAATATTTCAAAGGTCAAAGCCAATATCATCAAGTGGATTTTAAGGAAAAATGGATTTGTGCCTTTCTGATCTTAATTTTTTTCTTTAATAAAAATCCCTTTAGGATTTATACTCTCTTGAGGGCATAGCTTTAGAATTTCTATTTGGCAGGCACTCGGTGTGAAAGGAAACAAATTACGAAACCAATTTTTATAAAATGTCTACCTCCGAGGCGCTTGATTTCCCGGGGGCTGCTGCTGTTGCTGTTGGTTGTTCTGTCTTGAACGAAAATTTTTATACGAGTATCCCTTCAGCTGAAATATAGAATTCAAGCTATTTAAATATAGTTTTTCTTTGCAGATTGGATACTTCTGTTTCTACACGATACATTATTTGGATTGCATTTTGAAAAAAGGAACTAGAGTACCTTTAAAGACAGAGTATGGCCATTCGTATCTTTTTACTACAGGAAAACTGTTCCGCTTTTTGGTTGGTCAACGAGTTTTTAGGCTTCATGTTGCTCTTAAGGCCGTAAATAAACAAACAAAATGGCAGCTCACAGTAACATCGATAAGAAGCTAAATTTGACAAAAATCTCAATTATGCGGCAGTAACAATTTAAACTAGCATGTTTACGAATAACACACGAAAAACACATGAAAACATTGTTAAATCGCCTTTCACCTTTATTACAGGAGGATGTAAGATGTGCATAACCTCAATCTTGCTTGCTAATAACAGCCATCTTGTTTGTTTATTTACGGCCGTAAGAACATCGTGTCAGCCTATTTTCACGTGACCAATGAAAAACTGGAACAGAAATGGCCATACTCTGTCTATAAAGGTACTCTAAAAGGAACGAGGAGCATTGCAATGTTACTGAGATTGTGCGACCTCTTTTGTCTTGGAAGAAAAATCGGATTATCTAGAAACAGTTTCTTTTTTACTCGCTAAAAACTGTAAATTGAAGACAAAATTACCGTGTAAATTTCATACTTTTTCAGGACTTCATTATTTTTATCGCAAAGGATGAAGTTGCACAATCTTAGCAACATTACAATGCTTTTGGTTCCTTTTTGCAAAATGCAATTCATTTTGTACCTTAAATTATTCTGCAATACCTAGTTAATGTATATGCATTCACAAAACTGCAAGCTTTAAGTTTCATGCCTCTGAGAATGCTTGAAATCCAAAACGCATCAGCGGGAAATGTTATTGAATACATTTTTATGAGATAAACAACTTAATTATTACAGCGCAGCGTCTTGAAATCCGATTTTCAGATCTCAGCTATTCTAATTACTGTATAAGTAGGTGAATGTTTCTAAAATAAAAAAAAAAAAAAAAAAAAAAAAAAAAGATCTCAGCGATTTTTCAGAAATCCGTTGCACAGAACTGCCTCATTTAATTCTTTCATCAAACTGAAAATCTCGATCGATATGGATCACCGAACGATTAATTCTCATTAATAAACTTTTTTCTTAGCGTATGAATAAGGTTGAGGCATCAGCTGTTAGGATAATAAACCCAATCTACAAAAAGCCAAATCTCGATAAAAGCCAAATCTTTCAGGGCATTGCAAAGAATTGCGAAAATATTTCAAAGAGAATATGTATGAAAAAAAGTTCAAATCACGATTGCCTTCTAATGCCCAGAAAGAATTCACCAAAAATCACCAAAAAGTAGTGTAATTGACTGAACGAAGTACGAGTATGACAGCATTTTAAAATGCAATTTTATTTTCACGCAGTTTCAACGCTCGCTGGCAAAAAGTAAGAGGGACATTTCGTCAGGGACATGATCAATTTTTGTCTATTTCATTGGATTTCGATTTTTTTGCTAACATTTCGTATTAATTTCATATAAATTCTTTCAGATGATGAACATTTGTAAATTTTGGATCAGTTCGTGACTAAGTATTTGATAGAATTGCAAGTGTCAAATACACTTTCATCTCAAAAGTAATCAGTGTTAAAGATGTACAGGGTATTTAGAAGCAGTGACAGTAAAAAGTTAAATGGGAAATTTTGAACCGTTATTATCAAGAAAATTGGCGATTAACTCAACATTTCTTAGGTAGAATACTGGAAAATTGGAAAATCTTCCTGAAACATGTAAAATTTTGTGGATCCGAAAAATTTGACTTCCTGCGAAAGTATTTGACAGAATGCATGATGATATGAACATTCGTTGCAATAATGACTTATCAAGTGATTCCAATTTTGAAATGATTAATAGGTATTTTCTAGTATTATAAATGACAAAATTATATATATTCTCTGAAAACATCGAGAAGAAAACTTACAGAGCTGATGGTGCTGAAGAGAATTATCAGGCATGACACAGTTCGAACTCGCATTTTCGCAAGAGACTGATCAGTTTCCTTCTCACAGATCGGAATTAAAATGGTTGATGCAAAAGAATATGAACTTCATTACATGCGGCGCGCTTTCCACTAAAAAAATGACCATTAAGAAAAGGCTCAATAACTCCACTGCAAATCTCCGTGGAGAGAGGAAATTTATATACAGACCTGATTCCCCCCCCCCCCCCATTTTCCCCATGATGGAATATAACCTTTTGAAACCATGCTTTCTTATTCACTTTAATTCACTGGAATCAATCCTTTCAGGTCTGTCTGATGACGTTGACCGCGTTATAGTTACGTTCTAGGTTCGTTAGCTCTTATTCAATTTTTTTTTTTATCCTCATTTTTTAATCAAAGACTTTCTAGGATTTTTTCTTTTTATAGTTTTATTTTTATCTTTGATCTGTTTTTTTGCCCACGGCTGAACTCAAAGTTCAGGGTTTTGAAAACCCCCCTTGAATATTTTGAGGAGGCCCGCTGAGGTGTAGCTTATTCACTCAGTGCCTCAGAAAAATGTAAAAAGTTTCAGCTCCCTGGTTTCCGAGGAACTGAGGACACGCTAAAAAATGTACAAGAGTGATCCAGTCTACTGTGTTGCCGAATGAGAGTAGTAGGTTCAAAAGGGAATTTTTGCAAAAATGGCCTTGGTATACTGCCGTGCTGAGGGGAAACGCAATATGAACCTTCAGGCGTTGCCAAATTTCCTTTGATAAAACACAATTTTCCTGGTGAACCTGTGAATATTTTCCCTCCAATTTTTCAGATAATTGTTTCCGCAATCTCACCTGAGGTGCCTGAAAATTTCAAGGAAAAATGCTCCTAACGTCCCGCAAAAATGAACATATTATCAAAAGAAATTTGGCAACTATCAGCTCGGCAGTATACTGTTCGAATGGAAAATCTAATCGAAGAAGTCTCACGTTTTCCTCGGTTATCTATTCCGTATTAAAAAATTTCCTTCAAAATAGTACTTTATCGAGGGACATTTGGCAACATTCGAACGTTTTTCCTGGCGATGTCTGTCGGATTTTTTTTTGGAGTTGTTCGGTAAAACAGACGCAGTTTTTCAGAAAATTCAAAGAATGATGTCAGCAACGTGTAGGGAACGCATTGAGACAAGCTATGAATTAAATCACAATATGATTTCTCCTCAAAATTCCACAAGGAAAACGAATTGCGCAACGGCAGGTCTAAAAATCAGCTCCTAGCTGAGGTTTGAGGTTTTACGATTGACATTGATTAAATTGAAAAAGTATAAATGATGTCATTTGTATAATCTAACTTACTTGTGATCTGTGATAATAATACCTGTAAATATTTCGTTTAGGCGTTGATTTCCTAACTTCCCGTTATGTTGATCGTTTTCGACGAAAGATTTTAAAAAGGGAAAGCATTTATTCGGAGTTTTATTCAGACCTGCTCGTCTGGCGGCCCATCATGGATGTTTTCCTGAATTTCCTCAACGTCAATGACAAAAGTTAATGGCTAACAATGCGGTGTCCATAATGACCACGGTTCATTTGTAATGTGCATTTGTAAAACCTAGAGTTAATGTAAGCCGCAAGTTCGAATAATCGTGTCAAACACAATGCGGTCGGCGCGGGGCTAGCGCGCACGGTGCGGAACGCATAGCGGCGCCTTACAAGACCGCAGGATACTTCATGCATTGCGCGTACAGCACGTACTTGCAGGTGCAGTGCACGCGACTTTTGACTTCTTGAGTTTTCTGGCTTTTATTTGGGAACTTTGGTCCGAGACCTGCCTCAGCTTAGCCATTGTTAAGCATTTGAAACGTTCAAAGGTCTTCATTTGGCAGAAGTTGCAATTTGAATCCGTCCGCTGAATTTGTGTGTATATAACGTTTTCACAGTATGTAATCTATTTTCTGTGTTTCAATGATGATTGTCCATCAAAGCTCAGTGTGCGTTTATAATGTTCCATTTCAATTTATACAACTTCACACTGGGAAAAAAAAAACACATTGAGTCTAGAGTCCAAGAGTCCAATCTAGAGATCTGGAGAGAGAGAGAAGTAAGCTTAAATCAAGAACCCAGCCTCTTAATTTGAGCGGATTTCCTCATAAGCTTAAATCTGATTGAATCAAGAGTATTTTTTCTGTCAATGTTTGCAAGAGTCTGGACTCTAGATCCAAGGTATTTTTTCCAGTGCATATACTTGAAATTATTTGACGAAGCTTTGAATAAAATGGAGCTAATCAGTGTTATTTGAAAAAGTAAGTGCATGTTTTGAATAATGTTAGAGTAAAATATTATATTAGTCGTCTCACCTCAAGTGTTATGAATATCGTATTTTTAGTGGTTATTTTTGTTTAATTAAACTGTTATACAATAAAATTGTTCTGGAATCTTGCACTTTCTCTTGATACGACTGTCTGTCATACATGTATCACAGATTAAATTATTTGTATCATCATACCCATGAAGAAAGTTTGCAACCACGTATCTTGGGAAACCAAAGGAACCTTCAGGAGAGAAAAAAAAACTGTCTACATTCCTAATGTTTGAGGGTAGAGGGGAAATAACTCTTGAAGATAGCAACGATAAGATGGTTTTCGGGTCTCTATCAGAATTCTGGATGATATTTCCGTCTGTTTGGAGAAATGGCCGAAAGACCGAGATAGTAGTTCTTGGAACTAACAATAAGAGCCAACTCTGAATTCCGTGATTTGAGAATTACTATTTAAATCTATGTTTTGCCAATTTTGACTTGATAAACATCAAAAATAGAGTTTAGAAGACTGTTTACTCTAATACGCCTCTTACACGGCTCAGTTGGTCCCACAGCTGGATGGAACATCTCACGCATAATGTGGATTACTGGTACTGATAATCACAAAATATTCTTCCGAGAAAATTCCGAGTCATCAGTCGCCTTCCAATACGCACGCGCGCAACAATTAAAATAAAAGTTTACTCCTTTTTCATCTATGACTTAAACTTCCATCAGTCATGAAAATGTGACTCAAGACCATTTCATCAGAGCAGGCTTAACTTTCCGAGTTTTGACAGCTATTGTAACCCTTACATGCTCAAGCCGGGTCAAATTGACCCGAGACACGGTGGATCGAGTCAATTGGAGAGGTCGCCTAAAATTTGGAAACTTCAAACGCTTGTAACTCCGTCTATACAAACTTTAGGGTTCCGAAAGTGGTTTCGTAGGGTTTCTCGCGCGTGAAATTTTCCTCTAGTGGCACTCCCTAAAATTTAAAATGTGACGAAATAAACATCAAAATTTACAGTTTTAGTGAAAAATTTTATGTCCGACCTCTTCTACTAACCCTTTATTCAAGTGAAAGTTAAACCGGATTTAATACTAGTCTATCCCACCAAATTTTATCTTATTTAATCCAAAACTTTAGTAAAAGTTCTACTCCTACATAGTTAGAAGCTATGCTTTGAAAAGTTTCTAAGATTCAAAATTATTAAATTTTTATCCATCCCTATACTGAAAAGATAGTGTTTTTATTAAACGAAATAATTATCTGTAACTAATAATTGTTTCACTCATTCTACTGTGCGAGGCTTCCTTTGTACGCGGCTCGCGAGTTGTAAAGAGCCAGTGCATACGCGCTTTAGATTTACGGCTACAAACAACTTCAATCTAAAAATCAAATATCAAATTGAAAAAAATCGAGTGTCAGTAAAGCCGAAAAAAGTAGAAACTTATTCTGCCGTGCCACGGAAAAGCGCCGTATGAACCTTCAAGCGTTGCCAAATTTCCTTTAGTAAATCACGAATTTTCGAGAAAATTTTTAAATATTTTTCCTCCAATTTTTTAAATAATTTAGTTCACGATTTCACATAGAGTTCCTGAAAATCTCACGGGAAAATGGACCGCGTTAAGCAGAAAAGAACCAAGCTACATCAGCTATTGCCAAATTTAGCTGGGCAATTTAATTTATTACATGAAAACGGTGAAGCAGATTTGTTTGAAAATTTCAGTGAATTTTCTGCATGTTACGAGGCAGATCCCCTAAAATTTTCAAAAAAATTCGCACAAATGTTCTCTTGTAGAAAATTAAATACCTCAGTTAAATGTGGCAACAGCCGATGTGACTTGGCTCGTTTCTGTTGAACGCGGTTCAAATATCCACAGCTTTCCTCAAAAATAAACATTTCATCGAAGAAAATTTGGCAACTCTTGAATGTTCATACAGCGTTTTTCCTTAGCACGGCAGTATTCGGGCCTCGTCGTTTTCTTTTTCTCCCTGAATCTATTGACACCTCATTGGTAGCATAGAGAGGAGTGTTATACGTTCACGCCTTCGCCAAGGCGCCTTCAATTTTGCAGACGCAACACGGACATCCGTCAAGCACGAATAGTTGTATCTCTGCGCCGTCATTAACGCGGTCCTTTCCCTTACTCTATTTCCATATCAGCCATGCTAAGGAAGAACGCCGTATGAACATTCGAGAGTTGCTGGATTGCCTGGAATAAAAGATGCATTTGTGACGAAAATTTTGCACGGTTTTCCTTGAAATTTTCAGATATTTTAGATTATACCGCGAACAAAATTTCCCGAAAAACTTGAAAAAAAAAATATTCAAAAGTTTTCCGGTAAATTTTTGTTTTATAAATAGAAATTTGGCAACGCCTGAAGGTTCATACGACGTTTTTACTTAGCACGGCAGTATTCTGCCGTGCTAGGGAAGAACGTCGTATGAACATACGAGAGTTGCCAATTTTCTCCGGATAAAACGTATATTTTTGAGGAGAGTTATGCTTATTTTTCCTTGAAATTTTAGCATATTTTAAATTAAATTGCGCACAAAATTCTCTGGAAATTTCGAGAAAAAAATACTCACAATTTTCTCAGTCGAAGAAAATTTGGCAACGCCTGAAGGCTCTTACGCCGATCCACCTTAGTACAGCAGATTGAATAAGGACACTGTCAGTTTACTGGTCTATGCAAATCACCATACCGCCCAGAGAAATCTTCAAATTTTGTTTGCTTTAAAGATCTGTGAATTTTTGGAAATCCGCCGAGGCAATCAACGAGATGCTAACGAGAGAAATTCAAGAGCATTCTCATGAAATGGTCCAAAATGATAATCAGAGACAAGAGACCCTCCATTGGCCTCTTGGCAACAGGTGGAAGTTTTTACTTTCAATGATTCATGACTTCCTCATAGACAATTATAAGGGAGCAACAGTCATCTTAGCCACTAGATGAATGGTGAGCTTCGGTTAACGTAATATGATCCAACTAGGTTTCTCAAACGTCAGTTTGCAAAACGAAATTTTCAACAGGATGTTGACCATCCATCTAGTAGCAAAGTATGGTAAAAACTCTCACCATTGCCAATTTACCGGTTCTTGTTTCTGATGATATTCGAGGAGTTTTAAGACATGGAAAAAAATGCCATCAGTAAACAGTGGCGAGGCGTGAAAGATCGATTATCGATATGTCCTCATTTGAAACTGTAGAAAAGAATTGATCAAAAAGGTGTTTGTTGCGAATACTCTGTCTATCGATATTTTTCCACGGTTTCAAATTGTATATCAATCGATATATCGCATAGCACGCCACGCCACTGCCAGTATAAGCTGCGCGGGGACATTTTTTTTCAAAAAATAATACGGTTTAGGATTAGGGAAAAACAGTTGTTAGATCAATAAAAATTTGATACATTTTATTATTTAAATCTAGGAATGTACAAAATAGTTTCAAAACTTATTCGAAGTTGAGAAAGACTAGTCGCAACGTTAAAACACTTTGCGTCACTGACAGAGAGGTATGCTTCAATGTAAATCCAAAATATGCCTGCATATTTGAGGGGCTTGGTAGGCAAGTCGCTTAAGTGCGCTTTTCGAATAATTTGAGATATTATTGATTTCAAGTAAAACTAGTCTCAATGCATATTCTGTAAATATTTTGCTCCCAAATTCTAATTTTAAGCCATCAACAAGTCAGTTTGAACTTTCTTTCCACCATAGGAATCCATGTAAATTACGAAACTTCAAACATGTATTTCTCGAGATACCAAAAACTGCACTTATACGCCTTGTCCTCCAAGCCCCTCATTTTATATTCTGGTAGACTCTTTTACTCTTAACAGAATTAATATGTTTGATATGGTTATTAGAATGTGCTTACAAAATTTGCTCTCTTCGCTGAAACAGAATTTATGGTCCTAAAAGTGATTACATAAAAATATCCGACGGTTAGATGCCTGCAGTTGAAATGCAGGCACGGGTATAACCACATGATAAATATTTCAGAAATGAGGTTTTGAAAAAACTTTCGTATAGTTATGCAAACTTTTTAAATGAAAAAGACATAATCGGTAAGATACCCCAGTATAATGGGAGCCTAACTATCAATAACTGCTCATTAATGATGTTACCATCTTAAGAGCCATTAACAAAATCAAGTAAACAATTATGTCATAAATGCAAACTAAGCTAATCAGTCAGCGGCGGTGTTATCTTCTACACCAGAATTTTCAGTATTGGCGGCTGAAAAAAAATCACTTTTCGCACATTCTGCTATTAAGTCATCATTATTACAATCAAACGGTATATTGTTTTATGGAGAAATCTCCCTTATTTAATTCGACACTTACGTTACCTTGATAAACTTCTTGATATGTTTTTCTCCTATATTGTCATAAACAGTCAACTTTGCTCTTCAGTTAAATTTATTCTCAAGGTAATAAATGGCATCGATGGCAAAGCTGTAGAAATGCGTATATTGGTCATAGTTGTTTGTTGGTCATAGACCCAAAAGTCATTAGTTGTTTGCAGTTTTGTCAGTAACAGAGGTTCGAATTCCAGGATTTTCTCGGATCAAAAGTTACTGTAAGTCATATTGTTATGCTGCTATTTAGTCCTTACTTATTTTACTACAAAATATAGACAATTAGGATGTTATTCAGAACTAAAAAAAGATACGATGCAGACATAGAATTTTGGATGTTGACATTTTTTTCACTGAGGCTTTGGTGCTTAGTAAGATAATCAAAGGGTTCATTTTGGATTGTGGGGTGTAAAACTAACAGACAATTTATAATTCGTCACTGTAGGTTCACGGAAAGTTTCGCTAACATCCCAACAGCAATACCAAAAGGCTGTTTTCTCCTGTATTATGGTTTCCTCTGAGGGTACAATAAGCGTCATACGTATCAATTAGTGGACCAAATGAAACCATTCACCGTCAAGCCGTTCTTATTGGTCATTTCTAGAGAGTATTTAAGGGTAGAAACCTACGTCGTTAGAGAGAATTTTAAAGAGGAGTCGTCGCCTAACAGCAAGTTTCTCATTCTCCGCAGAGAAGCGTAGCCTGACCAGCTGAGATAGGCATTCCGACATACAGAAAAGTGTACGCCGGACATATCATGTGTGACAAATTGCCTATCTGAGTTGGTCCGGCTGTAACATATCAATGAATATCAATGGTTTGTCACAGCTTTTTACAATTGCTTCGATTGTTTGGACGGACTCAATTGGATCCTGCCGAGCAACGTGACACGTTCCTGTATTTTTCTTCACTTTTTTTCCACAAATAAACTCAGCAACATTCTGCTCTAAAATGTTCTACATATCGAAAACCAAAGTCAAAAAATGCGTACCCCCTTTGCAACGCTTCAGTATATTTCTGAGTGTGCTATACCACTTTGAGAGAAAACGCAACAAAAAATATCCTTGAATTTTTGTGTGGATTTTTTTTAACGTGCGAAGAAACTTAAGAGAGAACACGATCTTTGGTTTCAAAAATATAACCCGAGCGGCGATTTGTATCGTCACAATCGAAGATGCGCATTGTTTCATTTTAGCCAATGACATACGCTTTTTAGTTAAAGAACAGTCTTTTAAAGTTTTTAGACGTTCTGCAGCTTGAATTGATTTTAAAAGAATGGAACATCAGCCGAAATCTAATGGAATGCAAGTAGACTATTTCTGGTTAAATCCGCCTATCAGAAACGGTGTCTTTTAGTTTTTAGTTCGTGTATTTCGTCACCCCTCTGAAGTAAGGGCGTACCTCGATTCTCGCATGAGCCCCAGAAAGCATGCATTTATACGTAAAACAGGGCTCACGTGGAAATTGAGATACGCCCTTACGTCAGAGGAGCGACGATTTCAGAGAACCCACACTAAAATCTAGGCAATGTAATCGAGTGAGGCAAACGTTTATTTCAAAGGGTAATATTTTTGCGTATCGCTGGCTGAAGAGAAAATTGCTGAGCAAAAAATCAACTAAAATTCGCCTAATGATGACTAATACATGCCGTTATGAGCTTTTTGCTGTGTGAGTTTTTGCAAATTAGGTTAGGATTGCCAACCAAATTTCTGGAAATTTGGTAATCTGCTACGATTGGGGAAATCTTAACGATGACCTCCAATAGTAACTTTTACCATAGGAAAAGTAGAAGTGCGGGATCTCTGCTAAGCAGTGTCTCTGCCATTCATTTACTTTTGAACTACATCAATCATCCATTTTGGGTTCTACCTTTGTCCTGCAAATTCTTTGACACGTCCGATGTGAGCTGTTGTTTATTAAAGTACAGCAAAAATTCATATTTTATTTAACAGCTGAAGAACGTTCCAGGTACTTTGACTAAACTTCTCGACGTCCGAAATTCAACTGAGTTGGGTTACTAACTAAAGTGTCCCAACTGTATAAGGTCGTTCGTCCTGCCGTGCCAAGGAAGAACGCCGTATGAGCATTTAGGCGTTGCCAAATTATCTTTGATAAAATACGAATTTTCAGGGAAAGTGAATGATCGTCCTCCAATTTTTCAGAGAATTTTATTCGGTCAGATCTAAATCATCTGAAGATTTTAAGAATAAATATTCATGGCTCTCCTTGAAAATAAACATTTTATTGGAGGGAATTTGGCAACTCCCGAACGTTCATACGGCGTTTTTCCTTACAACGGCAGCATTGCACGGGGTCATCAACTCTCCTGCGAAGAGGTCGAAGGCAAGAGGTCGAGAGAACTGTAGGAGCTAAGGGTGCGCTTTTTGCGGTGCGCTATCTCGCGGCGGACTACTACAACTAGAAGGATGAGGCCCAAAAGTGCCATCGCAAAGCTTCCAGGCGCCTGGATCTTAGGCAGAATCATAACGGTGAAGTACATCAGACCGGATATATACCATGGTAGCCCAACTTGGTTCTGAAAAAGAGGAAAGTTTTGGATTATGATTCATACGGTGGGCTTCAATCTTAACTATCGCACAAATTGCTACTGAGTATACTCTGTCAAAAAATTGTCTGCCAGTCGGCCTACATTTGGAGACGACGGACCACACTTTCTGGTTCTTCCATAAAAAATCCTATCTGCACGGGGAAACTAATGACATAAGCGTTGTTTCTAAAATGATCTGGACATATTGGTTCCATCGAGCAAAATGGTATCCAATTTTTCGACTAAACTTGCACGAAAAACGCAACAAATTTTTAAATCCTAAAATTTCATTTGCAAATGAAATTTCTATCAGGTTTCCTTAAATGACACGAAAAAATCAGCAGAGCTTTGAACAGGAATTGTACAGTCACATTCTCGCGAATGATTAAATTGCAGGATTTAAGAATGGAGTTATGTATCTTTGTCTGTAAAACGACGAAATATGACAGTCTATGAAGAATTTAAACAAATATTCCTTGATAACTTAACATTGAGTTATTGATACCAAAGCATCAAGGTGTTTTCCGAATACTATAGGATAAAATAGACTCAATTACGAATTTGAACTTCCTTTCCTCATCCCATCCATTGAGCGTCTTAAAAATAATTTTATTAGAAATGAGAGGATTAATAGCAATTTTTGAAGAAGTACTTACATATTCGGCCCAAAACATGGGAATAATCATGTTACTGAATCGTTCAATCCTTGGAAATCCAGTTATTTGCCGCACTACTAAGTTACTTTGACTCCGCGCCCGACTCTCCATCGGCACGCCTGTCGTCTAAAACAGTAGGCAAATATCTATACAGTCCCACATTACACTAAAAAAATGAAACATGAGAAAAATTCAGGAACGTTAAATATGGCTTCGCTGATTCCGGTTGAATCTGTCAGATTTCAATGAACCAAGACAAGGTACGAAATTAAACATTCTGATACATGTTTTCTAACTAGAATTTTACGTTGAACACGATTCTTGCATTGAAAATAACTGAAATCAACCCTTAACTAAGATATTAACGTTTTAATTTTACATTAGTTAGGATTAATTGCAAAAAGGAACCAAGAGCATTCCAATGTGGCTACGATTGTGCAACTTACAATCTTTGCAAAAAATCCCTAAAATCATGCAAAAACTTAAATATACAAAGGTAGTTTTCGTCTTGAACTCATAGTTTATTGAGAGTGGAGGTATAAATTGTTTAGATGATCAGTTTATTGGATCGCATCTAGCAAAAAGGAACCAGCGCTTTTACAGCGTTTTAAAAATGTTGCTTCTTCATATTATCTAAAAAAAATTCCCAGAATAGCAAAAACTACTTGTAGTTTTTGCTTCCCACCATAAAATTATGGAATTTTTTTGGAAATTTTAATACTGTACATATGTTTAGCTTATATGTTTAAAGGAAAAGAAGAAGTTGCACGATTTTGAAAACACTAAATCATGCTGGCTCATTTTTCTACAAGCGATTCACTGGGGAAAAAAACACATTGGATCTGAAGTCCAGACTCTGAAAAGCATCGACAAGAAAAAGTACTCTTGATTCAATCAGAATCTAGCTTAAATCAAGAACCAAGCCTCTTAATTTAAGCGGATTTCGTTGTGATTCAAGCAAAAATCCGATTGAATCAAGAGTATTTTTTCATGTCAATGTTTTCAAGAGTCTGGACTCTAGATCCAATGTGTTTTTTTTTTCTAGAGTTCAGTTTATATTTGCAAGATGAAAAAGTAACGCAATCTCAGCAAAATTGGAATGTTCTTGGTTCCTTCTGCTTATAATGAAATGCAATCGTAAGATGCAGTCCAGTTGGGGACAGGCTAATGAGGAGATTTCTTCCGTCTTATTTTGCAGCTACACTGGGAAAAAAGCACATTGGATCTAGAGCCCAGACTCTTGAAAACATTGACAAGAAAAAGGACTCTTGATTCAATCAGATTTAAGCTTAAATCAAGAGGAAATCCGCTCAAATTAAGAGGCTTGGTTTTTGATTTAAGTTTAAATCTGATTGAATCAAGAGTCCTTTTTCTTGTCAATGTTTTCAAGAGTCTGGACTCCAGATCCAATGTGTTTTTTTTTCCAGCGTATGACAAAACACGCGTTCGTCGACACAATTCGTTCCGTTCGGCTGAGGATGCACCTGTGTGCGTCAGGCTCCAGCGCGATAATTCACTCGGGATGCAACTGCATCGGATTGGCCCTCCCGCCCTTGGATGAGCCCATAAAGTCGTCACCACCACGCTGCCATGCTAAGGAAGAACGCCGTAAGAACATTCAAAAGTTGCCAAATTTCCGCGAATAAAACACGTATTTTTTAGTTTTGTTGTGCAAATTTTTCCTTGAAATTTTCAGATATTATGGATTAAATTGTGTACAAAATTGTCTAAAAAAATTGAAGAAAAATATCGAACGATCTCCTTAAAAATTCGTATTTAATCGGAGGAAATTTGGCAACGCTTGAAGGCTCATACGGCGTTTTTCCTTAGCACGGCAGCACGGTGATCAATGTCGTCCGCTGCGGCGCGACGCACAATAGTCCGGGCCATTGCAATAAGTCGGATAGAATATGGAGAGTTCAGAGGCTTGTATCTTCGTTTGTGCGAAACGTAAAGGTCTGAAAATGGTATCATTGGTTATCCCGTAAAATTTTCTTCTAGACGCACCCCCTGGAATTTATAAGGTGACGGAATAGACATCAAATTTTTCAGTTTCAGTAAAAAATGTCATGTCCGAGTTTTTATTTATTCGTTCCGATGTGCGGCGGTAAGAAGCCAGCGCCGAAGATCTGTGTCATTGCGAATCGCCGCGCGTTATCAGATTCGAATGCCTTCCTACCCGCGCGTTCGAGTCTCCCAAGAAGGAGCATTCACAGCCATCCGCTGTTGCCGGATGAGTCATAAATCCGCATTGAGTGCTTTCAGAGTGTGAGGTCGGACACTGGAGGATCGATGTCAGGTTGGCTTTAGAGATAGAAAATTTCATTGGAGTGAAATTTCAAGAATGAAACTTTTCAAATTTTTGGGGATGTTTACAGATAATTTCTCAAATCTGTCTCCCCCCTCCCCCCACCACGACTTATATGTAACAATGGCGGATGTGAAAAATTACCGCTTCGAAACAAGTTCAAAAAACCGTTTTGGCATCGAGAAAAGTTTGAGAAAATACTTGAGATGTGATCTTCGAGATCTGTACATTATGTTAGAGGCAAACATATTAGATTTTTGTGTGACCAAAACAGTTTTTTAGGCGCGTTTCGGAATGGTAATTCTTTACATCCACCATTGTTACATATATGGCCTCATATCCTAGTCAGTATTTTTGTTTCACTAAAATGATGCTGCGTCCTAATCTGTGACCTTTTCAACATAATAGTTACCAATGAAGCTCAAAAAAGCAAACAAATTGTCTAATTAGGAACGGACTTTTCGAAGCACTGCAATGAAGATACGCACTTCCGAACTGCGGCCATCGATGTGTAGGCTTTAAAATCAAATTATGCATATAAATACGGGTAACGCCAAACGGTAACTTGAGTTTTGGAGATATTTACAACGATGACGGTAGATTAATCCGCCGCGTAAACATTCAAACGTTGCTAAATTTCTGCTGATATAAAGTCAAATTTTCTTAAGAAACATTGAAAAATTTACTTAAATGATTGTTCAGTTTTTCCTTAACAATCCAATCTGAAGTGTCTGAAAATTCCTTTCTTAAATTAAAGATCATGTCAATGGGAAAATTTGGCAACGCCCGAATGTTAGTAAGACGTTTTCCATTACAAGACAGTACATTGACATTTCGTCACGATGATTTCTAATACCGCCTGTGAGGACTTTTCTATCTGAAGTCGTAAAATATAATTTAAAATCAATACCTTGTTTGTCTTCATCTTGTATCCTCTCACCAGGAAACTGATCAACCCTCCATTCGCATTTTTTAAGCGAGGGGAAGTGAGTAGAAAAAGGGGGGAATAAAACAAAATAAAATAAAATGAAATAAAGTAAAATCTGGAAAAAAATAAAACAAAAAGGCTCCACCCGACACAATGGCCAGGTGTCATTAGTAGGTGTCTTATTTTCGTTTTTTTGTTTTTTGTTTATAAGCTTTCCTGTATATTTGTACTGAAACGAATCTAAAGTGACTTTGAATTTGAATTCGATATCCACGATTTGAACACTCATAAACCTAAACCCATTTGAGTTCCGAGATTTCTATGCACAATCCGACAATCGATACTCCCCCATTCAGCAGTGGGCAAAGTTCGAAAAAAAATTGAAGCAACCGATTCGGGTCTAGGTCGGATCGAAAAAACATCCCGGTAAAACGTGTTTTAGTCGAGTCTCGTAACGTTACTACTTCACGTTCGGTTTTTGCTCGCAAAGCAGCCTGTGCAATTCATTTCCGAGTGTATCGAATATTCATGATGAGTTGAATCTCTCTTTCATGCAAATAGCGTTCCTATTTGATTTTGAATTTGATGCATTTTCAGTGTGTGTGTGTTGCGTTGGGTCATTTTATATCATCAATTAGATTGCATTTTGAAAACGGAACCAAGAGCATTCCAATGTTGCTAGGATTGTGCAATTTACATTCTTTGCGATTAGATTACTGAAATCATGCAAAACATCAAGTTTACAAAATTAATTTTCTTCTTGAATTTATAGTTTGATCTTACAGCAATATTGGAATGCTCTCGGTCCCTTTTTGCAAATGCAATCCAATTCTGAAGCTAACGCATATTTTTTCTTTCTTTTTTTATAGATTGGTTTTTGGCGAAGGTCTAAACTACAAACAAGTCACATGCTCTCTCTTCAAAATTCATCTTAAGAAACGATTCGCACAATAGGAAGTTTGGAAATCAAGCCCTGAATGAGATATTAAGAGGCATTTCAGCACAAAGCAATGATAGTTAGATTATGCAAATGACATCATTTGTATTTTTTTCATTCAACCAACCTTAATTGTTACTTGTATGTCTTTGTGTTAATTTTCAGGGTTTTTTTGTTTTTGTTTTTTGTGGGATCCGTTTTTGTCATGAAATTTTGAGGAGGAAAACATGTTGTGAGGTGCTTTAATTCAAGTATGCACTGGAAAAAAAACACATGGGATGTAGAGTCCAGACTCTTAAAAACATCGACAAGAAAAATACACTTGATTCAATAGGATTTTTGCTTAAATCAAGAACAAGCCTCTTAATTTGAGCGGATTTCCTTTTGATTTAAGCTTAAATCTGATTGAATCAGGAGTATTTTTTCTTGTCACTGTTTTCAAGAGTCTGGACTCTAGATCCAATGTGTTTTTTTTTTCCAGTGTACCTTTATGCAAAGTCCATCTTAAGAATGAATCGATCGGAAAATGTTTTGAGTTGTAAGGCGAGGTTGAATTTGGAGGATTCTATTCTTCATATTTTTGTTTAGAATTTTATGAAAAAATTGTCCGTGTGACTAATTTGAAGGAACTTCCCTTCACTCTGAATATCCGGGTTTCATATTACTACTGTAGCACTTACGGGTTCGACTATGACGAAGGATCCGTGTTTATCTGCATTAGGTTCCATCCCTTTTACAGAGTCCCTCACGGAGGGATCAGCATTGAGGAAATGGGGGAATGATGAAGCCAGAGGAAAATCTGAAAAATAATAAAATATGCACATATTTTTTAAGACCGTCTAATTGAGAGAAACGAATAAATAAACAGTTAGTGACATTAATATACATTTATCAGAAATGAGATTGAATGAATAAATAAAAAATTGGAGATGCCTTTGTATCACACAAAGCCTTTGTGTGCCTTTGTTGTGCCTTGTTTGGCACATTGGAAAAAAACACATCGGATCTAGAGTCCAGACTCTTGAAAACATTGACAAGAAAAATGACTCTTGATTCAATCAGATTTAAGCTTAAATCAAAAGAAAATCCGCTCAAATTAAGAGGCTTGGTTCTTGATTTAAGCTTAAACCTGATTGAATAAGAGTATTTTTTCTTGTCGATGTTTTTAAGAGTCTGGACTCTAGATCCAATGTGTTTTTTCCACTGTATAAAAGAAACGTGTCTGTTATACATTTTTAAAATAGAAAGGAAATTTTAATATTTTTATTTGAAACTGTATATGCCAGTAAGTTGTTGGGTAGGTTTGAATTAGTACAGTGGGAATAAACTTGAATTGAACCCGGTATGTCACTTGTTTAACTTTAAACAAATTAACACGCACAATTTTATGTCCTAGGAATAAGTAGAGTGAGAGAAAAGCAAACTTTGCTAATACATAATAGAGGACACTAGCTGCATTACTTTCAAACGTCACCAATAGACGTTGAGTTTATGCCCGGGACTTATCATTGGAAGTCATATTATGATTGCATTTAGCAGCAGCCAACCAGCTCGATTGCAGTGTCATCAATCTCGTGCGATTTATTCTTCTCTGCTTCCAAAAATACCAAACATAGCAGTATACAATCGCTCTCTTTTAGAAATAACAATTTTTTTATAGAAGAACTACATTTAATTTGCTATTCTTAACATAGACTTAAAGAAAGATTGCGATGCACAATTTGATAATACTATGATCGTCCTGCATCTTTTATGCTAAGTGCGATCCATTTTAAGTAATGTTGGTTTATAATTTAGACTCTGAACTTCAAATCCTTGCTGCACACAGCACAGACTTTAAACTGTCACGTAATTTAAAAAAAAAAAAAACATATTCCTTTCTAAGCAATAATCAGCGCGTATAAGATTATTATTTCCCGGTCTCGACTTCTTTACAATGATTGAAAATGCACGCCAACAGCAATGGCGGAGCATGAGTAATCGATTATAGATTTTTTTCCCATTTGAAGCTATGGTAAAAAATCGATTATTAAGTTGTTCACTGCTAACACCTTGTCTACCGATCCTTAACTATATAGTCCAGTCACTTTAGCAATTTTCTGGGAAAATCCATGTACAGAAGGTTTTTTTTGCGGAAACGTGTTGCAATAGGCTATCAGAACAACATATCAAAAGTTTACCGAAATCGGCTGTCCGCTAAAAATTTTGAAAAGTGAACATGTGACGTTTTCTTCAGACCTTGTTCAGTGGCTACTTCCAACAAACTGAACAAGAACTTTAAAATCATGCGTTAAAACTGCTGACACTGCAAGTTTGAATCACAGTCAAACACAGTGCGGCCGGCACTGGCACGGGGCTACCGCGCACGGCGGCGCGGAACACATAGTGGCCCCTTACAAGACCGCAGGATACTTCATGCACTGCGCGTACAGCACTGTTCGCGCGGCGCATAGTAGCGCCTTACAAGTCTGCTGGATACTTCATGCATTGCGCGTATACCACGGTACGCTTTCAAGTCTATCGTTTAGAAGTGCCAGATCAATCGATAAATGGCAAAGCACGCCACGCCATCGGTCAACTGTTGAAAATCTTACCAAAGTAGCAAGGTGATACATCCGAAACTCCTGACGGCAAGTAAGGTAGGTGTGGTTGATTGAAGCATTCTTCTCCGCCATCCGCTGGGCGATTGAATATATTCGGAGGGAGTTCAAACCTGTAGGCGGTCATCCCTAACTTTTCAACATCACCTGAAAAGAATGGAGTAGCTGACTAGAGGAAAGTCTGTTTGCAATTGGTTACCGTTATTTTTATAACATTTTGATATTGTTACATTGATAAAACATGATGTCACAAACTTTAAAACAACGACGGTATCCGTTGACTGATTCGTTGCCTCTCCGACGAGGGAGCGTGAATCCATTTTGAAGTGACCTATAGAAATCATTGAGTTACATGCTGCCGTGCTAAGGAAAAACGCCGTATTGCCGTTCAGGCGTTGCCAAATTTCCTTTGATAAAACGCGAATTACCTTGTAAATTTATAAATATTTTCCTCCCGATTTTTCAGATGATTTAGTTTGCAATTTAACCTAAAGATTCTAAAAATTTAAAGGAAACATATTCATAACTTTCCAAAAAATGAACATTTCATCGAAGGAAATTTGGCAACTCTCGAATATTTATACGGCGCTCTTCCTTAGCATGGTAGTATGGGAAATGTGGCTAATTCAAAAATGGAAAAACGCCGTAATGTGGAAGGAATAGCGAACTATACGTAACCGAGTAGTAGAAATCCCTTAATTTTGGAAATATTGTGCATAAAAAACTATTTGCAAAAGCACTGCAATGATCTTTAAATTCTTCAACTTCTTCCTTTCGTTTTTCTTTCTCTCAAAGTCCCTCTGAGAGAACATACCCCCAGGATATTCTACATTACGAGGTTTTAAAAAGCGCGTTTTGTTTAAAACACCACATAGTGAAGATATGACGTTCTTCAAAATTCTCAGCGTAGGTATATCACTTCGGTTTAAATATCGACGGTGTACGTCCGCAACCACGTATCTCGGTTTGCGACGTGGCAGACTTCCTGTCATACTTTATTTTCACATGAAAAACTAACTACTCAATGGCAATTCTTAAAAACTGTAAAACTGCCGTGATTTTAGCGGCTCTGGTGCTTGCACTAGAGCTGCTATTCCGGACGGTCCCAGCTGGGGAGTATCAACGGACCATGTTACATTGGAGAGACCGCGTGTTGGTTGATGGGAATCGGCGCCATTTTCTGCTGTTTAGGGGGGACTGATTTTATTTTAATTGATATCTTTTTCCTATGAGCGAATGCTATGTTGTGTAGTGTATTTTTGGAATCATGGTGATACTGTCAATAATTCAAAACGGGTCTGTGCTTTAATCTCGCACTGGAAAAAATGTACTTTACGTTTAAAATTTGAAAATTCAAATCTATAAGTTTTCGCGCTTTTTTCGAAGAATGCCGTGGTTGGAGCTTCCTAGTCATACTACTCGACATCAGCTGATAGCAAACAAAGGTTACCAAGGAAACCGTAAACGCGTAACAACTACCTACCGTCGCCAGAGCCGCTTTCCGACGCGAATGCGTTGGAGCTTCCTGCTTGTTTCTTCTCTGTGCGAGGGATATTCCATAAAAATTTCAACCGATGATGTTGATTTGTTCCTCTTTAAAAAAATGAATTTTGAACGGCGATTTTCAAACTCCGCTAACGAGATACGTGCAGACTTACACCATCGATAAGTCCAATCGGCCTCCTTACAGGGCATGAGTTAATTTACCAATTTCTTACGAAAATACTACGAAATACTAATACTAATACTAATACTATTCTCTTTAAAATACTACGAGAAAACGAATCACCTAACGGGAAATCTAGGAATCAACTCCTGAAAATAGATGTGAGTTTTTACAGCTAAAATTACCCAAAAGGGGACCCATGGGTGTCTCGGGTTGTAGGTATTAAATTATATCTATAAAGAAAACAAAGAAACAGTAGAAACAAGGCTAAAGCTAAATTGCAATAAAGTATACGGAACGTTTCGGTCACCATTATCAACCGCTAAAAACACAATATACCAGTATAATTGGACGTATCTCTATCAAACGGAACTATGTGCATTATGACGTGAGCCCTATTATGCATGTATTCTTATGGGTCTCAGGGCTCATGTCTTAATGCACATAGTTCCGTTTGATAGAAATGCGTCCAATTTTAAGTATTTCAGCCTTGTTTCCGCTGATTCCTTGTTTTTCTTTCTACTGTTTCCATTTTGGGCTGACTGTGTATGTCTTTGTTCTACTTACATTTATAGTTGAGAGGGGTGACTCGGCACATGGTTTTCCTAAAATATCTAAGCGTATCATTTTTCGTGATGAACTGGTGGTAAGCCACTCCTTCGGTGGCACCATAAATGGAATCGCAAGTCTCGTTCCTCCAGTGGTTTAGTCGAGGACTTCCGTTAAAGTGTTCCATGGTGAAAAAGCGGCGCGAGTTTTCCGGGCCCATGAAAACCGTCACCTCGTCTTTGAAATTGTGGTAAATCTGGAATGTGATTTGTACAGCTTTTTATAACTTGAACGTGGACTTTGAAAAAATTGTGGGGCGGTAAGGAATCATTTACTATTGACAGGGTCTACAGATATTTATCGGCTACATATCGTCACTTTCCGGCCAAAGTATCAAAAGTGTCAAGCGACGTTTCAAAATTTCGGCCGTCATTTTATTTTTTTATGCCGCAATCAGACGCTGAATTTAGCAGCTGAATGTGGAAGTCAACAGTCATTGCCCAACGGCTGAAATTTAGCAAATTCGAGTTATTTTCATCCAGATGTGTATTAAATCTACTCGAATAGTTCAAACAAATTCAAAATTGGTCCGATGGTTGCTGAGGATCGTTGCTGAATTTTGCGCGTCACGCGCAAAATTCAGGCATCGGGCCGATAACCTCCACATTCAAGCCACATTCAGCTCCCACATCCAGCGTGTGATTGCGGCATTACAGAGAAATTGTTCAACAAGCTGTCCGGAAATTTCACAGGAATTTCTTTGCACTGCCGCTAAAATTCAGTGAAATTTTCAAACGGATTCAACCAACAGTTTCTCGTAAGAAAATGAAATGGCGCATAGTGGATCGAGTCAATCTGAGAGGTCGGACATACAATTTTTGACTAAAAATGCAAATTTTTATGTTTATTTCGTCATATTTTGAACTTCAAGGGGTGCTTTCAGAAGAAATTTTTTTTAACCTGTCCTGTTGACTCAATCTTCTGTGTGGCGGTGGTAATTTTGGAACGTCACATGGCGCTTTTAATACTTTGACCGAAAGCTGAAGATATGCCACACTTTTCCTGAGGAGAGTCAGCAACTTTCTGCACAGTAAAAATTTCCGTGTTTGTTGCTTTCTCTGTGTTATTTCAAGTTAAGTGTTTTTTTTTTTGCCTGATAAAGCTAAATTCCTTGGTTGCTTTTGGCGAATTTGGTGTTAAATCGACCCGAATCGTAGGTTACTGCGAGACATCGAGGCTTGAAGAAAGTTTCCTGAGAAACTTATGCACTAATTGTTGTCTTCCCAATACTCAGAGGATGTGATTTGCGAGTGACCAGCGCATTGGATTATCAATGATGAAGTTGTAGGTTCGTTCCTGGCGGCTGGCGCTTAGTTTTCAACGAGGTCGCTGATTTTTAACACAAAAATTTGGTCCCTCCAGCCGAAATATTCGATCGATTTGACACGTGGAAAACCAAAGCACAAAAAATTCACCAACGGCTTGTGTTACTTCGTCGTTGTGCTTCCCATATTAATACAATTACTTTTCCTTACTGAGTGAGACGTGAAGAATCGTGAGAACGAAAGTGAGAACGAAACTTCAGCAACTCGGTAACTCGAAAATGCTCAATTTTCATTGAAGACGGTCGATTCGCATAAATGTCATTAAAATTAGCGCATCTGGTCCAACTTGGACCTTTAAAGTTTCCTCAAGTATTTGCCTTACAGCACCAAAAATCTTTCTCTTAGGCTAAATTCTTCACCTACTGTGCCTGTGCAGTTTTGTGTGTGTCTAGATTATATTCATTTTTTCGAGTTGGTGTTTTTCCGTTCTCACTGATTCAAATTTTGATGAGGAAACATGTGCAAAAATACAATATCACTTCTAAAAATCAGCGAACATTGTAATACAATGTCTGAAAGGTAGGTAGTAGCACTGAATATATTGGTATTTGGAGTGTAGCCGAATGCTAGAGATAATGTAAAATTCTCTTTAAAGAAACTTACATTTTATTAACAAACTTTGACCGAAGCTTTTCGAAGCAAACGCTTCATCGTCAGGGTCACAAAATCGATATCTTAAAGGCCATAATTTAATTTGTTAACATAATGAAATCTGTTACCTTGATTGAAATTAAATTATGGCCTTTGTGATATCGATTTTGTGACCCTGACGATGAAGCGTTTGCTTCGAAAAGCTTCGGTCAAAGTTTGTTAATAAAATGTAAGTTTTTTAAAAAAAAATTTACATTATTTTTAGCACTCGGCTAGACTCAAAATACTAAATTATCACTTCTATTTACCTGATGGAGAAATCCCATGTTGTCATCAGGCACCAAGTTGGGAGCCATTACCCGGGCCACTTGGAGTAGAGGATCTGTGAGGTTCCACAACGTTTGGTTCACCGTTAGTTTAACGATTGGTTTTGAGTCGAGCCTGTTCATCAGAACGTTGAAGCCCATTTTCGTGAAAAAACTCGCATCCCACAAATACGAAGACATACCCTATTCGAAACAGAATTAATTCACATTAATCGAGTCCGTTGCACAGAAATTATGCACCTAACTGCATTGCCACCTTTGGATATGCGATCATCTTGACGTAGAAGAATTATACGCGCCAAATAACCAAAGAGTAAAGTTCCAAACCATGGATCAAAGCGCGAAATCAGCAAAAGAGAATGATTCGTCTTCTTTTAATATGCGTTCACGAAAAAAAAGTTGCCACGCGTGGACACTTAGGACTAGATTATTATTAATTTGCTGCCTCTGTTTCTTGCTAGATTTTAAATTTGAACGAGCTGATACTGAAAATGTACCAAAAAAATAATGCAATGACATGGCATTTTGCATCACATATTTATATCGTATTCGATGAGAGTGTGTTTCTACAAAAAAAATGAGCGTGCTTCAATCTTTTTGGAATATCTGTTTCCCGTTTTTATGAAAGTTTAGCAATTACCAGGACTGCGAGGTTCGGTTGGATGACTTCCGCTGAAAGGTTGATATTCGTCATTTCGGGTAGAAAATGGGCTGTGCGATGAGCGACGTAGGTCATGGTGCCATTGTCATTGAAAACGAC
Organism: Bemisia tabaci; assembly: GCF_918797505.1. NCBI lineage: Eukaryota > Metazoa > Arthropoda > Insecta > Hemiptera > Aleyrodidae > Bemisia > Bemisia tabaci. Next base: position 314,136 of record NW_027311737.1, on the reverse strand, counting down.
ATTACTGTGCCTCAATTTTTCCCTGATAATGAAACGAATAGAAAAAATTGAAAAAAATTAAACAACTAAAATCGATTGCATTGGCATGAAACCCGAAGTTTTTACAGTAGTAAACGACCCTTCAAAATCATAACAAAGGCAAACTTTTCATGAATTTCGAGAAAAAGTAAAAAACAAAACTTCGCTAATATACCCTTTCAAGACATTACAATGTTTTGCCTCCGAAGAATGTGACATTCAAGGATAAAACACTTGTAGGTTTTAAAAATCTTAAATTGGACTAAAATTTTTGAATTTTTCATATTTTTGAAGTTATTTCAATGAAGTTCATTCGTGATTCGGTGAAATTGTCCTTTTAAAATGTTAAGTAAAAAATCCCTTAATATTACCTTAAGCCTTCATTAATATTACAATGTAAACAGTGGCGTGACTAGCTTTGCGATAAATTGATTGGTCTGCCATGTAAACCTGTGGAAAAGAATCGATAAATAGGGTGTCCGCGACGAATACCTTAATAATCGATTTTTTACCATAGCTCTAAATGGAATAATATCGAAAATCGATCATTTACACCTCGCCACTGAATTTCAACCGTACAGAGCCTTCCTTGCAGGCCGATTATTGAAACTGATAGACAAAGCTATAGACAAAGACGACAAAAGGGATTTGGAGGGATCCTATTGGTGGAAGCGGGTGGTGGCATGGATATAGGAGGTAGGTGATGGACTAACTGACGGCAACCCACCAAAGACCCGAAAGTTAGTCCATCATTTTCTTCCTTAGTCTATAAGAACCAACTATGTCAACCAATAGGATCGCTCTATACTCCCTATGTCTTCTTTGTCTATCGCTTTGTCTATCAGTTTCAATAATCGGCCCGCAGGAAAGGCTGTTTGAGAAAGAACTATGAATACGGCCCTGAATTTAAATTTAGAAGAGGTTGACACAAAGATAAGAGTGTGGTACTCACCTAAATACTAAAGGACCTATTTCTTGAAAGTGAAGTTTGGTATGACTACCGTTTAGGAACTCCTCGGAGTTGGTTATGTTGAAAATGTATACTCGAAGTAGAACCTCATCCGGTGGTGTGTACCACCAATCGAAGGCTGGTAGACCTCTAACCATTTTCAGCCTCTGGAACAGAAGGAAACAAGATTGGTGGTGATCAGTGACACTGATTCGGACGAAACCGTGCGGCTTGTTTAAATATGTTAAATGTGTAAAGTATGTTTTAATAGTTATTTAAATATATATTGAGATCAATCACTTTTCAAAAAAAAGCTGTTAAACCTGAAAATTGTCTTAAAAATTGTTGTATCCATAGAAATTAACTGTCTAGTAACAGAGCCCGGAAAAGAGTTTTACTTTCTGCATGGGTATCACGCGAAAAGTAATACCACAAAAAGTAACCTATGTACAGAAAATGTGTTACTTTTACACATCTTGAGCCGAATACTATTCTCATCATGAGATCGCCTCATCGTTAACACCAATTTTATCGAGGGCCCTTTGGGAAACCCAGTATATGAACTCTGAAATTTCCAGAGTTCATCTCTATTTGTCGACAAGAAATCAGAGACGATATCGACGATGAAACTACCAGACAACGTATCTCGCTTGCGGTGTTTGAAAATCTCCGCTCTCATTTTATTTTTTGGGAGGAGAACGGTCAATACCATTCCTTGAGAACGCAGAGTTTTTTTCGCGCAGCAAAGAAAAAACACAGAAGTTTTCAAGAATTGAGGTTGATTAGTTTTCCATTTAAAAAATTAATCATATCAGGAGGTCTCCATCGTCACACACTGAGATACGTGACTTGGTAGCTTCACCGTCGATATATTTCAGGGGCCTTGCGCTAAAAATCTAAGCAATGTACTCAGGCGAGGCAAAAGTTATACTCGGAACTCATTGCCACTCTTCGCTTGATGATAATTGATGAGTAATTTGTTGAGCAAAACACCAAATAAAAACGGCCGGATGCATGTCGGGGTGATCACTTTCCCAGGTGATTTTTTTAAAAAAGTGTTTAGAATTGCTAAACCAATAGCTCAACTCCTCGCTCATGAGTGACCATTCGGCACATCTGAGCGTTAAATACAAAAATAACTTTTACAAAATAGGAATAGTACCAATTCGGGGTGTCTGAAATGTATGATCTCTTCTAGCAATTGCAAAAGTAGCGGACAAAGTTTACACATATTGAACTAGGATCATCGCGAGAGATTGCTCGCTAGCGCCCGATGAAGTTTCTGTTACAGCTTCACGCGTTTCCTCCACCTGACGATTAACTTCCAATCGATTTGCTACGATTCAACACCTCGAAGTAAGTCTTCCTTTCACTTGAACGTATTTCTGCCAAACGAAACTATGTGCATCAAGACACGAGCCCTGAGATTCATCAGAATATATGCATTACGGAGCTCACTTCATGATGCACATAGTTCCGTTTGGTAAAAATACGTCCACTTCGGCAGACACGCACTCCGCACTGCCACTACAGCCAGATCTCGCAAAAATGGCAAAGCAAATATCTTCCATGCTCGATGATTATTCATACCTATTTTATTACCAACACGTTGGCTGTTGGTCTGTTATTATAAGACGGATCCTCATTTGACAGCGCGGAACGCTTGAAAATAAAGGAATAACCTCTGCTAAACAGACATTTACGATTATCACCAGTGACGAGAACGTAAGCGATCGATTATCGATATTTCTCCATTTGAAACTACGGTATAGAATCGATTATTAAGGTGTTTGTTGCGAACACCCTGTCTATCGATCCTTTACCATAGGTTTAAATGGCAGATCAATCGATATATCGCAAAGCACGCCACGCAACTGATTATCACAGCCTCGTAGACAGCATAACGTAACCGAGGGGTCGTAACAACTCAACGAAGGAGGCACGTGCAAGACTTAAATAGCTGTAACGATTATGACAGCTCATGCTTAAGCCCTGTCGCTTAAAATAGTAGATATATGATCAGGATAGACGTTACCTGCTTCCGGAAACATCGAAATGGTAAGTTACATATTGCTGAATTTCATTCTCACTCAGATACATGCATTAGCGAGGAATGGGTCCGTTGCAAACTTTTGCTAAATGCGCAAACTAATACAACTAAACCAGGACCGGATTAAGGGGATGACCGCACGGGCCGCGGCCCATGGCCGAAAATTTAGAGGGCGGCAAATTTTGCATTTTTTTTAAATGTAGGTATAAAATAAATCGGATTCAGAAAAAAATTACAAACGAGAGAAGCGTCCTTCGGTGACACAAGAGACATCAACTCTAATTAGTCGAGTTAAGAGAAACCTAACACGCAATTTCGTATGGAGCGGCGCGGCGCAGAGAGCAATGATGATGAGGACTTAAGATGAAAAGAAGCCCTCAGCGCGGCGCACGGTGAATCGAGTCAATGAGAGAGGTCGGACAAAATTTAGAAACTTTCAACGCTTATAACTCCGTTTAAACAAACATGTGATGCTCTGCAAGTGGCTCCATTGGTTTTCTCGTGAAATTTTCTTCCAGTATCACCCCTTGAACTTTAAAATGTGACGAAATAAACATAAACATTTGCAGTTTTTGTCCAAATTTCAGGTCTGACCTCTCTAATTGACTCAATCCACCGTGCGGCGGTCAGCATGTAACACATATTAGCACTTACAAGACTGCATGGATACTTCACGGATTGCGTCAAACACAGTGCGTTCAGCGGCCCGGCGGTCGGCGAGAAACGCATAGCGCCTACAAGATTGTAGGAATACTTCACGCATTGCGCCAAATGCAGTGCGGCCAGCGCGGCGGCGCGGCGGAAGTTAAAATGATTAAACCATATTTATGTTTGTTCTTGCATAATTTTTACGTTCATTTCTTACAAATGGAAGGCCTTGCTCACACAGAGATAGGTTTACGGAACTTTTGGAACGGTGAAATTTTTGCACGTAATTTTCATTTCGAACGCTCACTCGTTTCAGCAGTTCCAATGAGATGCCGTGTATTTTGTTCTTTACCACCAGTTCCTAACCTCTTTCTGCGCCGGAGGATATGGGTAGATGGTATTGATCATGGCCTCAAAGATTACGGATAAAATGAGGGAGAGGTACGTTGCAGAGGGAGAAAAGAAAAGATTACATAAAAAAAATCGTGATGGACGGTGACTTGAACTTGACAGTGAATCGCGGGGCGAGCGCGCGGGCATAATAAAAATTGCGTCAGAGTCGCGGACTGCGCTTGCTGTGCGAGAGCGGTCAAAAACCTTGATGAGGGAGCGTTTCGTGAATACAGGATGCGATCGAATCCGTTGAGAGTGACGAAATCCCGTCGCTCAAACGGAGCTGTGTCGTGCTTCACCTGCCCTCTCCGACTCGTTATGAGTTTTCGGGATGCATCGCATCAATAGTCTGATAATTCTGATGACCAGGTGATTGACAAAATGGAGATGTTGCATCGGACGAAATGAAGATGAGGAATTTGCGATTTGACTGTTGATTCTAATGTAAAAGTTGACGAGAAACACGATGGTGCCACTGGTTTTCTCTGAAATCATCCCCCAAGCTCAAAAAAAGCTCTCAAGTTGAGGCCAAAATGGAGGGGATATCCCACTATCCTGAGAGTCCACCTCTACATCAGGACAAACTCTCCATGCCAAAATAGGGAGCAAATACATTGGCAGGGTTGCCACTTTATTTGGGGACTCCAAAACTGAAAACACGGCATCCCTGCTAATGTATTTGCTCCCTATCTTTGCATGGAGAGTTTGTCTTGATGTAGAGGTGGACTCTCAGGATAGCGTGGGATATCCCCTCCATTTTGGCCTCAACTTGAGAGCTTTTTTTGAGCTTGGGGGATGATTTCAAAGAAAACCAGTGGCACCATCGTGTTTTTCGCGAACTTTTACATAAGAATCAACAGGCAAATCGCAAATTCCTCACACATGCAACATCTCCATTCTGATGACCAGGTAGCTGATTGACGAAATTGATAGATAGAGCGATAGACGAAAAAGACAATGGGAAAATAGAACGATCCAGTAAAATTGGGCAACTCTTCTTTTTATTCTTGGAGGATAAAAGCAAGATCTATCCACATAGATCAGTCATTGCGCAGGTTAGAGATCAGAGGTTAGACGCGAAGTTAAGATTAAATTTCGAAGAAAGTGTCTCGATGTGCTATCGTCCTCGGAAAAAGGGACCTCGGCGGGCTGATAATTGAAATTGATAGACAAAGCTATAGACAATAGAGACATCGGGAAATTGGATTGATCCTATTGGTGGTAGCGGGAGGTTGTAATGGACAGAGAAGGTATGGGTAGTAGACTAACTAACGGCACGACCACGAGCGACTTTATTGGCCCATCATTTTCTCCCACATTCTGGAAGAACCATCCATTCCAACAAATGACCGCTTACTTTTCCCTCCGTCTCCTTTTTCCATCGCTTTGTCTATCAGTTGCGATAATCAGCCCGCAGGTGTTACTGCCATAGCTTACACTGGAAAAAAAAACACATTGGATCTAGAGACCAGACTCTTGAAAACATTGACAAGAAAAAGGACTCTTGATTCAATCAGATTTAAGCTTAGATCAAAAGGAAATCCGCTCAAATTAAGAGGCTTGGTTTTTTATTTAAGCTTAAATCTGATTGAATCAATAGTATTTTTTCTTGGCGATGTTTTTAAGAGTCTGGACTTTAGATCCAATGTGTTTTTTTTTCCAGTGTAGAGTGTTTTGAACATCTCCTTGGTCTTTTCGAATCAATGATCTTGAATGACTATTATAGATGATCTTGGAGAGTTTAACGAAAGAGTAGGAAAGAAAGCATAATTCACAAAGATGCGGATTCCGAAACTGACATGTTTAAGGATATGGATCGATGCTATATATTGGTGGAGGCGGGTGGATGTGATGGAAAGAGGAAGTGAAAGAAAGTATGTAGAAAGCAACTAACGCTTTTTTAGCCGTTTTAGAAAATAAGGTCAAGAGGTTTAGCGGTCCCGTTTTAGAAAATCGCTTGAATCAACCGAAGTTTTGAAATACATAAACTGTAACATTTATTGGGAAATAATTAAACCAAATTCATTGAATTCTTAGGCAAAGTATTTATTATTAACATATTAAATGTGACTAGCTCTTGCACTGAAAAAGGCGTATTTGAACATTTCCAATTTAAATTCAAAATTTTGGATTAAATAAATTGTATTTTAAGAAAATATCATTAATACATTAAAGATAATTATAAGGGTCATTTCAAAATTAACCATTAATGCAGTTTCCCTGAAAACTGCACTGGAAAAAAAACACATTGGATCCAGAGTCCAGACTCATGAAAACATCGACAAGAAAAAATACTCTTGATTCAATCGGATTTTTGCTTAAATCAAGAACCAAGCCTCTTTATTTGAGCGGATTTCTATTATATTACTCTATATAAAGCTGCTGTTCCCACTCACTCTGCCCCCCCTAGATAAAAATTGGCCGAAGCGATTTCCTTTAAAATTGGTACACGCTTAGCTATTGTAATGAGGAGTTGATTAAAATTATTCCCATTCAAATCCGCTGCCTCGGATGCCCGCAAGAGCGAAAAGTTATTCTCCATATAGTATTACATTGGAGATACGCGGTTGTTTACGCGCATCGCGCCGAACAGGTTCAATCCTGTTGCGTGACGTCACTGCCTTATAGACGAAATTTAAGGTTTTAGGAGGTATTTTTCGACGAATGTTTGTGAAAATTGGTAAGCGGGGGTATTTTTCTCGGGGGATCTCGAATTTTTGGTCGGATTTTCAAAATCTCAAAATCCAAGATGGCGGCCGTGGCCTAAAATGCTAAGTCGGCTCCTGTTTGATCGATTTTCGTGAAACTCGGTATACATAGGTATTTTTCGACGAGAAACTCGAATTTTTGGTCAGATTTTCAAAATTTCCAAATCCAAGATGGCGGCCGTGGCCTAAAATGCTAAGTCGACTCCTGTTCTATCGATTTTCGTGAAACTCGGTATCCAGGAGTACTTTTCGACGGGGAACTCGAATTTTTGGTTAGATTTTCAAAATTTCAAAATCCAAGATGGCGGCCGTGGCCTAAAATGCTATATCGCTTCCTGATATCGATCTGATTTTTGTGAAATTCGGTATTAGGGGGTATATTTCGACGGGAAATTAGAATTTAAGGTCCGATTTTCAAAATTCAAAAATCCATGATGACGAACGTGGTCTAAATTGCTATCTTGGCTTCCGATCCATCGATTTTTGTGAAATTCGGTATTAGGAGGTGTATTTCGACGTAAAATTAGAATTTTAGGTCCGATTTTCAAAATTCAAAAATCAAAAATGGCGAACGTGGTCTAAATTGTTATCTCGGCTTCCGATCCATCGCTTTTTGTGAAATTCGGTATTAAGAGGTGTATTTCGACGGAAAACTCGCATTTTTTGTCAGATTTTCAACATTTCCAAATCCAAGATGGCGGCCCCGCATGGAAACGCGGTCCGGACTCCTAGAACATCAATTTCTGTAAAACTTGGTGAAAAAGAAGATTAAGACATAGATGTTGTCTCCTCATCAATGTTAAAAACTGTGCGGGGCGGTGGCGGCTCGCGGAGCGAGTCGCAAGTTCGTCGCGAAGCGTAGAACTGGGGTCCAGGGGCACTCCCCGGCTAGACGTGTCAGCTCGCAAAGCGAGCTAATCACGACTAGTATGATATAAGCTTAAATCTGATCGAATCAAGCGTATTTTTTCTTGTCAATGTTTTCAAGAGTCTGGACTCCAGATCCAATGTGTTTTTTTCCAGTGTGCGGTGGCTCTTAGGTACTGGCTAAATATGAGCCTCTTCTTTTAAGCCTCATCTTTTAAGTCGGAAAAATGAATCACTCACAACCAGTCAAGGAAACATGAGGATGCGATTCATTTTCAGGAATTGAAGATTTTCAGATTTTAATGTTACGCACCTTTAAATACCTTAAAGAGTATTGTGTCAAATTCCAAGGCTTTATTTATATGAATGAGAATGTAATACATATTTCAAATGAGTCATTTCTAAGGGTGGAAACAGTGACGGCAAAATTTAATCGCGTCTCTTCAGACGTGTCATGCAATTTCAGAAAAGCACAAGTTGACCGATTTTCAAACAATGTATCTTCCATTTTCGAACAATTTGTGATAACTAATTAAAAATGCAAGCACGAACACATAAAAACCAAATCATCTACCTCTTCCCGTACTTCAAATTACTGCTGTCTGGAATATAATCCATGGTTTTATACTTTGTAGACTGACTTTTTAAAAACGCAAAACATGCCTTTCAATCACCTGGCAAAACATCTTGTCAGTGTAGGGACAGTTTGAAACCATTAAGATTGATAGCTGATTCGGGCGTGTGAACAAGACTTGCATTTCTGATTGGCACAGTCACGTGATTGAGAAGGGGAATCAGCCTGTTCTGAAAATAATTTTTATCTACAGCAGTTACAAGAATTATATCCTCTTAGAAACAGTATGAGCAATGCCACATTGTCTTGTGTGTTGTCTGACAAAATAAAAAGGAAGGTGCCAATCTATATTTTGATGGGACAGTGCGATTTGGAGTTTTGGTAGTGTTTTAGTATAGATTTTCAACCGTAAAATTTCGTAGAAAAACCGGAAATTACACTCATATCTAAAAAAATATTATTGGAAGGAATAAAATCCGACAAATTAAATACCGACAGTCGAGCTGACGTAGAAAGGCGGTGCCTTAAGCTGAGTTCAGCCAATCAGCAAATCGACGGTGTAAGTCGGCAATCACATAACTCGGTTTGCGACGTCGCAGACTTCTTGTCATACTTTATTTTTTAAATGGAAAACTACTCAACGGCAATTCTTTAAAACTGTCATGATTTTTCTTCTCAATTCGAAGAAAATTCTGCAAAAACTTCAAGAAATAATGTCAATTTGTTCTCTCTTAAAAAAATGACGTATAGGCGGAGATTTTCAGACACCGCAAACGAGTTATGTGATTGCCGACTTTCACCGTCGAAATGCTCTTTTCCACGCCTATGACTACGTCATCAGAACCCGCAAACAATATCGTTTCAAACGGGTGCTGTTTTTGACATTTTCAAAACGGAATTTTTGCCGGTTAAGGGTTAACAAAATCCAGCAATTTTTAAAATAAATTTGGCAACTTAGGATACTCCGGATAAAGGCTTGGCGTCGGATGTGTTGGATGAATCAAAGATGAGGTGTAGAGAATGGTAATTAGAGAACGGACCGAGAAGTCCGCACCTTCTGTGACGTATGCTATTTACGTCGGAGATAACGAGGAATCTAAATATATGACGTGTACAACTTTTGTGAACGTGCTTGGATTTGTTAATCATCTAGGTAAGAAAGTAGAAAAATCGAAGGTGCATTTCGAAGAAAGTTCAAAGATTAAAATGAGGTTAAATGAATCTTTATTCTTCATCCGCGGATAATAAATGAGCAATCTGCTTTTAAATGTACCAAGGAGTGACGCTATCGAGGCCCAAAATGCAAATCACGTACCTCTGTTTGCGTCATTGCAAACTTCCTGTCATTCTTATTTTTCTTTGAAAATCTACTCAACGCAAATTCTTGAAAGTCTCCTTGATTCTTCCTCTTTGATAGCGAAATTCTCTGTATAAAGTCCAAGCTATAAAATGCGCTTGTTTTTCTTCAAAAAAATAAAATAGGAGCGGACATTTTCTTTTTCTTATTTTCTTTTTCATTTTCTTTTTTTTCATTTTCTTTTTTTAAAAAAGGTTATTTCTAAATCGTGGTCCAAAATTAATTCATGCATAGAGGGTTAAATCGCCTTTATTTTACAGAGGTTCGACAGAGTTTTTTCCTTTTTGACTTAAAATTAATTCAGTAGCCACTGTTCTTCGAGAATCTGATAAGTTCATGCATGAGGCAGATCAAAAAACTTAAACTCGTTCGAAATGCTTTCTCCGTTCTCGATACGCGGTCTTGGCGAGGTGCGTTGCGAGGTTGACCTTGCAGTTTGGATCGTGAATTTCCTTCATATGCTGCCTGCCTTTATTAAAATCTCTATTAATGAAAACTAACGAGGTCGATACATACGAAGCAACGACGCACGTTATCAACACATTGTGCCGGAGTTCACTGCTTGTTTTTACCTGCATCCTCGATATTCCTTCTGAATGGTTTCAAAAGAACATGAGAACATGATTATCATTATGATTCGCTTTATGTGCATCATGGATTTTTCCGAAGTCAGTTAAAACAATCTCCGCGGAAAACTTGGCGGGCCATTGAAAATTTTGACATATTTTCCTTATACTTTTCCCTGTCCAATGTTAGCATTCAAAATCACTCCGTGTGGCATACGCCAAACACCCCACATGTGGTGCATCTTTCCTAGAATTCGCCTGCTCAAGGCTCACATCAATTCATTTCATTTGAGCTCAGAGTTACGGATTCTCCAGTAAACTACGTCATAGTTCTATACAGGGTGCTCCAGACCATCCTGATGATCCCTTATTTCTCGCTTAATTTGAGTCAAAGGAAGACAGAACTCACGAGGGGGATGAAAAGAGATTTGGCCCAAAAAAGCCGATTTTTAAAGTCACAACCCCCTATTAATTACCTAAAGATTGCCGGAAGAACCCTAGTACCATGCAATTCAGATTCCTTGGTTGCGATTGCCTTTTTATCATTCATCTCTTTGAGTTTTGTTCTCACGCCACTCAAAAAGCGGGAAAAAAGGCACGGATGATTTCAATCACCCTGTATATTTGTTTTTCTTTTTGAATTACTGAAAGATTTTATTAAAAAATGAACAAGGCGAGGGGGGGGGGGCAGATTCCCACTCGAAGGCCTAAATTCACCCTATATATTCGCACCTCTGGGAATTTTGTCTTGGTGTCGTGTACCTCAAGTGGATTTATTCAGTGATCGTTGACGTTGTTATTTGCGTTGTGACTTGTTCAAATTTTTGTGTGTACTTTTTGCCGAGAATAGACTTACGAAAAAGGTAAGATTTCCTTCCCTTTTCTCATTGATCATACGTTCGAAAAATTTCCTGAGGATCCTGAGGCTGAGATCCGAGGAAAAAAAACGAAGCGTCTCGGGTTTTAGTGTTATCTTTTCAGCCTTGATTTCTGTTTTTCCCTCCTTGTTTTTTTCTTGTGCTCTACTCCCGTGATAGCGGAAAGAGCAGTAAGTGTCAAATTTCCGAAATCCAGTTTCCTTCAAAATTCGTCGAATCTCCTTCAGATAAAATCACTGAAATTGCTAAACAGCATAATCTATATATTTAATATCCTAAGGCCTTTTTGGCCTCATACAGTTTGTGCTAATTCGATCTCGGAAACTACTGGACCGATTTTCCTCGGATTTGTTTTAAATGAAAGCTCTTACGCTGTAGACGTGCCAACATCCCTTGGTTTTTCGATTTGCGCGACCGACGTTGCAAAATTTACCTCGATTTGATAACGACATATTTGCATTTTTGACGCTGGACAGTTTGTGCTAATTCGATCTCGGAAACTACTGGACCGATTTTCCTCGGATTTGTTTTAAATGAAAGCTCTTAGGCTGTAGACGTGCCAACATCCCTTGGTTTTTCGATTTGCGCGACCGACGTTGCAAAATTTACCTCGATTTGATAACGACATATTTGCGTTTTTGACGCTGGACAGTTTGTGCTAATTCGATCTCGGAAACTACTGGACCGATTTTCCTCGGATTTGTTTTAAATGAAAGCTCTTAGGCTGTAGACGTGCCAACATCCCTTGGTTTTTCGATTTGCGCGACCGACGTTGCAAAATTTACCTCGATTTGATAACGACATATTTGCGTTTTTGACGCTGGACAGTTTGTGCTAATTCGATCTCGGAAACTACTGGACCGATTTTCCTCGGATTTGTTTTAAATGAAAGCTCATAGGGTCTAGATGTGCCAAGACCCCTTCGTTTTTCGATTTGCGCGACCGAAGTTGCAAAATTTACCTCGATTTGATAACGACATATTTGCGTTTTTGACGCTGGACGAGTCATATGGTTGGGGGACCTCCCACCCTCTGATTTTCCGTTTCCCTCTCCACGTAAACCCATCCCTACCTGCTCACAACACGTGTCACCCTTCTACCCTAGCATGGGTCCTACGGCAGTTTCACTCATGTCGGGGGTCGGCTCATGTCTTCTTCCAAGAGAATTGGTGATTTATCTTCACCCTTTCGCACCGTTACATTTTCAAAAAGTGTTCTGATTTTCTTTTCCAGGAGTGTTATTTATTTTTCAAGGTTGTTTCTTTTTCTAAAAGTAGGTAATTTTTAGTTTCCTATTCTTTGTTTTTGAATTTATCATTTTGCCTCCAGGAAGTCCTCTAAGCACTGGTAGTAGCAAAATTTGGCTCGCGAAGCGAGCCAACAGTTACTCGCGGAGCGAGTAACTGGGGGTCCAGGGGGCTTGCCCCCGGCTAGCGGCGCAAGCGAGCGTAGCGAGCTGAAGCAGCTAGTTCATATTAATTCCATCAAAACGAGACATAAGAAAGCCGTAAGTGAGCAGAAGATTACGTAGTTTCAGACACGAAAGCAGTAAGTGATAATGCTTCTCCAAAGAGCCAATGAAAACAGTACTTTCAAGCAAAGTGCCGCCCTTTTTGCCAATTTCGAACCTGAAAATGTGTTTGTTGTGTGTCCAAAACGCAACTACGAAAGCATGCAGAAAATAGCACTTACGGCTGTCTTATGCCTGACAATAACCTAGCATGAAAATGAAAAATACCCTTATGTAATTGAAATAAAATCAGTCAATTTTTAATCATACAAACGATTTCTAGGAGCCTTTCGGAATATTATTGGCAATTTAAGAAAGAACGGAGGCTTCTTTCAATAAAATTTGCCGGGCAGACGCTCCTGTGCCCGTTTTTTCAAAACTTCATTTATGCACTTACTGCTCTCTTCGCTATCACGGCAGGCGGGCGGCCAGCGCGCAACGCGCATTGGCGCCTACAAACCTAAGTAGATACTTCAAGCATTGCGCAATGCTTGAAGTATCTACTTAGGTTTGTAGGCGCCAATGCGCGTAGCGCGCTGGCCGCCCGCCTGCCGATGCCACGGCGCGGCGCCACAAACAGCTGTTTCACAACAGAGGTGCTGCACAGTATCATGCCAACCTCGAAAGCATGCAGAAGATAGCACTTACGGCTGTCTTATGCCTGACAATAAGCTAGCATGAAAATGAAAAATACCCTCATGTAATTGAAATAAAATCAGTCAATTTTTAATCATACAAACGATTTCTAGGAGCCTTTCGGAATATTATTGGCAATTTGAGAAAGAACGGAGGCTTCTTTCAATAAAATTTCCCGGTCCAAAGCTTCTGAGCCCGTTTCTAAAAACTTCATTTTTGCACTCACTGCTCTCTTCGAATTCACGGCAGTATCCTCGAGTATGGGAATACCGCAAATGAAAGAGTGATACAATTATTCGAGCTTCCGTGTATTGCACAGTATCATTCCAAATTGAAGGCGTTTTGTGTTTTCTCCACCTGTCAACGGAGGCTTCTTTGAATGAAATTTTCTGGTCAGACGCTTCCGGGTGGTTTCACGATAATGGAATAGTTTTGTCGCCGTTACAGACAACACATTTTTCGATTACATTTTAGTAGTAATGAAATCACTCGAATTTGTTTGCATTGATCTACACAGGGTTACGTGTTTTAACGCTTTACAACGATTTATCGCTCTGATTTTCAATTTTAATGTGTAAATGCATGACCGAAAATGTGCAGTCTGTTACGCTGACTTACCGCGTAACAGACGGTACATTTCCGGAATTTACATAATATTAATTGAGAAGTAGTAAGTAATACATCATTAGAAAGTGTTATAATACGTGACCTTTGAAGATTAATGCGAAAAAATTCGAGTGATTATTATTTCTACCAAAAAAATGACGGGAAAATGTGTTGTCTGTTACGGCGACAAAACTATTCCAATTACCGTGAAACCAACCTTCTGAGCCCGTTTTCTCGAAATTGCATGTTTGCACCTACTGCTCTCTTCGCTATCACAGCAATCTTCGTGTTTAAGGAACGACGTTGCAGACACCCGTAAGCTCTTTTGGGAAATGCGATAACCTCCGGACGCTATAGGACGAAAAATGAAGGTGTC